>NC_046160.1:19321017-19421017 GCF_011064425.1 Rattus rattus | reverse complement strand
CTGTGTCTCTCTAAGTAGCCCATTGTCCTTTGAGCTTTGGATTTCGGAGTTTTGAGACAGAGTCTTGTGTAGCCGGGGCTGGCCTTGAGTCCCTGATCTTCCTGCCTCTACCTCTTAAGTACTTGGTTAGGTTTACGGGTCCGTGCCCCAGTGTCCAGCTGCCCTATCCTTTCCACCCCTTGCTTTGTGTCTTTTAGCAACATAATTAGTCGAGACGCTCTTTCCCCAAAGCTCATGCTGACAGCCTGGACTGGGGCCAAATCAGCACTCAGAAGCCAGCCTCCGGGAAGGGTCAGCCTTGGACTGGCTATTTTCTCTGGGAAATAGCCAGGGTTCTCTCCTGAGTTGACCTCACCTTACACGTGCCTCCCTGCGGCATGTGCCTTGCCCTGTGTGCTCCGTGACTTCTAACTGACAGAGGTCTAATCCATCTATCTTACCATCACAGCAGGGTCCATGAAGCCTTTCTGCAAGGGTGTGGCCTGTACAAGTCAACACCCACTCACTCCCACACCTCCTTGTCCTCAGACATGGAGTAACTGTCTATACGACCCATGAATCTAACCCCTGAGGGTGAGCAGTGCAGGCCTTTGGCTCCGGGAAGGCTCTGGGCTTCTCTCTCTCATCCCCCTTTGAGCTGCCCTGCTTCCTCTGCTCAGATCTTTGGGGTCATACAGTGGGTGTGTGTGTGAGCACAAACAGTTGGAGAGACTGCTGGCAAGGCCCTCTGGGAAATAGCCTTCTCTAGGTGATCCCTAGGCAGACCCTCCTAGAGCTGCCATTTTAAAATCGGGTTGGAAATAGAGTACTGTGAAATGTCTGAGCAAAAACTCCCTCCGTCCTGGGAGGTAAAACCTGGGAAACAGGGAAGAAGGAAGCATTTGAGTCGGGAGGGCATCTCCCAGGGTCCCAGGTTCCTCCTCACAGATTCCCAGTTCCTGTAATTGGTGACTTGTCACGGGGTCCAGGAAGCCCAGTCCCTTGGCCTATAACTATGGGCTCTGATGGAATGAGAAGCAATCTGTCTACACTCACCCTGGGTCTGAATCTAGGCCTACAGGGATTTACAGGCTCACAGGGTAGTCTGCAGCTTGCTTGGGGACCCTGGGAGAGGTCAGACCTCAGGCTGCGGGGAAGGGAGAGTACATCCTATGCACCCGAGAGACCACACAGCATGGCTGGCAAGGAAGTCTGGAGATGACAGCCTGTAAGGGTCCAGGAGCGCCACACTAGCAGTTCAGAGTTGTGGACAGACAGAGCCCCAGAAGTCACAGGGAAATGCATATTAGGGCCTTCCTGTTTAGTTCAGGGATTGGCTCACAATGGGCTCCCTTCTTCCCTCCTTAGCTGCTATCCAGAGCTTCGTGTTACAGGAGTCCAGGGTAGGCTATGTGATTCGCCACCCTTGTGCTTGTGCCTGTGCAGATACATAAAGCAGCCCTGTCTCCAGGGACCCCTGTCTTACTCCGTTCCCACCCTGCTCCATTCCTCTGCCATCCCTCTGCATTCTCTCCCGCCCGTCTTCAAACCTCAGTGGCCACTCTGCACACACAGGGCACTGGTGTTCCTGGCTATGTTTCCATACCCTCCCTCTGAAAACTGATAAAACGTCAGGCTCTTCTCGTCTCCGAGCAAAACGATGACTATGCCAGGTGTTCTCTGTGGTCCTGAGTCCCCGACTGATGCTGCTGCTGGCAAAAGCAGCCTTTGAGACAAACAGGAACTGGGTGGGGCAGCCACCAGCCTGCAGCACTGCTGACTGTAGCACCCTGAGAAGACCAGAATCAGGGAGGACACCAGATAGCCCAATGATGCAGGTGGTGGTGGTGGTGATAGCGATGGTGGTGATGGTAGTGATGGCGGTGGTGGTGGTGGTGATGGTGGTGATGGGACTTGAATCAGGAACACTGCCTGGATATACAATCTCTCCCATCCTTCTTCATGGTTGCCAAAAAGCCAGAATCTCAGTTCATACCACTCCAGGCCCCATTACCCACACATACTTAACACATATGCCCATCCCCTCCCCTCCCCCACGTGCATGCTGTACACCTCCTGACACCCACACACGACACAAGTATATACTATACAGATCTAAAGTTGACTGCCAAGACGTCCTTCACCCCTGGGGTTGGCCACAGTAGATTTGGTACTTCCTACCTTCCCCAAGCCCAGATGGGCCAGGCCTCCTCACATATTCTTGCTGACCGAGCCTTGCATGAGGGCTATAGCTGAAGGAAAGGTTTGCAGAGCCTGACATGAAGTCCCCTCACCACACCACTGCCGGCTCAGGGCTTGTGGCTCAGCACAAGGATTGGAGTCAAGTCAGCACAAAGACCTTGCTCTAGACTGCCCAACCCCTGGCCATCCTGAAAAGGAAGCTGCTCCTTGAGGCTCCTAGGAAGGACCTTAGGCATAATAGGGGTGGGCCTTCTGCTCCAGGCCAATGGTAAACAAAGCCTGGTCCTTGCCTCCAGGTAGCCTTCTGTCCAGGCTCGGGGAGAGGTGGGGGCAGGGGTGTATGTCTATAGAGAAGCCGAGTGTATGACATTTGGGGGCTGGCACTCAGGTCTGGAAGAAAAGGCTCTGGAGTAAGCAGGAAAGGCAGGCAGAAAGCTGTTCCTGGAAAGGGCAGGATGTGGCTGGCCCTGGCTCGTTACTGGAAAGGAGCAAGGATGCCGTAATGGGGGAGCTCAGAGGGATCCGGAAGGCTTCATACCTTTTCACCTGGAAGCCACATTTCCCGACCGGGCCTCAGACTGAATCCCTGCACAGTCCCACTCTGGGAAAGTCACCTCAGGGGTACACGTTCTCATCCCAGACTGTACACAGATGGAAACTCTTAGTCCAAGCGCCCAGCAGGCTCAGGGCAGGTGACACGATTGGAATAGGAGCCCTGGGCTCCTGAGCCCCAGTCCTTGGCCTTTGGCATGTTACCGTAACCTGTTGGGAAGACCAGGGAGGAATGGGGGACAAGCTTTTCAACTCCAAATTCCCTCTTGAGACTCTGAGGGTGTGTGTTATTCCTTATAGCTTACCCCTGAGCATTTAAGGGCTCCTGGGGTTCCTCAGATGACCAGCTGGTAAGCCCATGTACGTGTGGGCATTCATGTGCTGTCGAAGAGCAGCTGAACCCTCACACCCTCCAAAGGCCTTGTTGCCTTACTGGGGCCGTCTGGAAGCCCGTGACGAGTCTGCTGCATTGCTCTCCATTGTCAGCCGAGCCCTTCCCTCACTTTTGGTACTGCATGCCTCTGCACCTCTCTCTCTCTTTAAAAACATCTCTAGGGGGTAACGGGTTTTCACGGGATATGCTGCATGGCCACCACAAGCATCCTGTTCACTCTGGGTGATGGGGAGCTGCAAGCATCCACTGAGGTCAGTTTTGAAACTGAAAATGCAAAGAATGACACACTGTACGTCAGACAGCGAGGGGAGTGCTGGGTGATTAAGGAGTGGCCCTGCCTTATTGAGTTTGTCTCATTGATTTCCTCCTGCCTGGCATTAATTAGAAATGCTTTCTTCCCGGTCCCTGGAGCCTGAGGGCGGGGGCCGCACATCCCCACAGGCTTCCCAGACGCTGGCCTGGAGCCTATCCACTGGATCCCTGGGTGCCAGAAGACATTCCAGAGAGAATCCAGGAAGGTCCACTCTGTAGTCTGTCTCTCCAGCCCCTGATCTACAATTCAGAGACCGTAAGCTGTTGCATGCATTCAGGCATAGTGACCCAGAGTCTCAGAGCCCATCTGACGGTCACCTTGGGCACGCTGTACATGGTTTGCAGTCTCCATTCAGACTGAGCTCTCTCTCCTCCTGAGGTCAGGTATGCTTTCCATGGCTACATCATGGGCTCTGCATCCAGCCAGTTGTAACGATTCACGGTTTTACAGCCAAGTCAAAGACGGTCAGACTTGCAGGAGGCCATTCAGAAAACAAATGGGAAGGGTAGCCCTGTGCTCCTCTCCTGACTGTATCCAGTGTTTGCCTTTCCCGCGCCTTTATTTCTGGGCATGCACATAAGTCCAGGCTATGGAAGCAATTTAACAATTCATCCTCAAGGTCTCACACCCTGGAGTAGCCAGGAGCCCTGGAGGGTGGGGCTCGGGGGAGCTTGCAGAGTCAGGGCTTCAGACTCGCTCACTGTCTTCTCAGTCATACACCTCAGAGGAGGCTCCTCACCTCTTGTCATTTGATAGCAGCCTACCAGAGTTTGCAGAGCTTGCAAAAGTAGGAGGATTGATGGGAGGCCTCATTGCTCATAGGAAAAGTTTGTTTGTCCGCAGACCCCAGCAGGCTTCCTGTAGGCAAACCTAAGGCCCCAGTGGCAGCGGCCTTCAGCATTCCTCTTCCCTTGTGTCTCACTTCCACGTTACTGCACCCCCTGTCCTCACACCTCTGGGCCTGGAAGCCGGGAGCTGTAAACCAAGAAAGGAAGTTCAAAGGTCATCCATCCCAGAAGCAGAGACCAAGGAAGGATTAGCAAGGGGATTCTATTGCCCAGCATATCAAGTTAATAAACTAAGCAGAAACTACAGGGAGCCTACCCAGGCCAGTGAGCCTACAGAGAGGGACACAGACACGCCAAGCAAGCTCCGTCCTGTGGGAACACACCAAGAAGTTCTTTATGAAGGGACTGGGCATTTGACCAAGGTCATAAGTAAGTGATGTCAGCCACTCCTCTTAGATTTGATCATCACAACCCTGGGGCCAAAGCACTTGTGGGTCTGGATTTAGAGACTGGAAGACTAAAGGTCCAGAGGTGACCTGTTCAGTGTTTCCTAGATGTAAAAGCGGAACAGGGTTATATGTCAATCGTGTGCAGCACATGCTGATGGAGCGCCCGCCCTCTGTGCCCTGGGTGCAGGAGAGATGGAGAAGCATAAGGCAGGCTTGCTCAGGCTAAGGCTAAGGGGTGGGGAGAGTTCCTTAAATTAGGAGGGTAATGGGTAAACACCATTAGGAAGACCCAGCTCAGTTTGTAATGTGTTTGTCACACAAACATGAAGACCTGAGTTTAAGCCCCACAGCTCATATAATAAAAGCTGGACTTAGAAGCACATGTGTCCCCTTACAATGCTGGCGCTGAGGAAGCTGAGACAGGTGGACCCCTGGGGCTTTCTGGGCAGCCAGCGTGGTCTATTAGGTGAGTTCCAGGGGTAGCCTCTCCCTCTGTGGTTGGCTTTTCATCACTGTAACAAGCATCTAAGGCTAATAACTTAAAAGGAGGGATGGTCATGTCTGTTTCATGGTTCATGGCCTCTTGGCTTCACTGTGTCTGGGCTTTGGTAAGAACAGAACATCAAGCAAGTTATTGGAACATGGCAGAGCAGTGTTGCTAACCTTTTAAGGGCCAGAATGGAGAAAAAGACGAGCTTGGAATAAAAGTCTGTTTTTCCAAGGTTGCCCACCACTCACCCACCTCCGTGACCCCTTCCTCCACATAACCCCTGTCTGCCAGTTTCCACCTATCTCCCAGTAATGCCCTTGGTATTATGAATCCACGAAGGAGTTAATCCAGTGGTTATTTCAGAGCCCTCGTGATCCATTCATTTCCCAAAAGCCTACCAGCTGACAATCAAGCCCCCAATAGGAGTCCTTTGGAGACCACTGCATAACCAAACTGTCTCCCTCTCCAGACCCACAGTTGCTTGGCATTGAGCGGAGCAGGAGTTCTAGATTTCCTGGAACCAGCTGGATTTGAAGTAGCTCAATGCTGGTAACCAGGTGCCAGAGGTCCAGTCACATCCTCAGGAAGGACTCCCATTCAGGATAGGAGTTGGGAATTTGGGTGGGGCTGCAGCAGTTGAGGAAGGAAGCGATCTTGTGAACTATAGGAGAATAAGTCACTTGAGTCTGTACCGAGAACTCAGACTTCTTCCCGACCAGAGATGGGCATGGTCTGAACATGCATCAGTAACCTGCATCTTCTGGTTTGTTGCCTGTACCTTGTGAAGAATTTCTGAGTCTTTATTCAAATTCATAACAAGTATCCAAATGGGTCATGATAATGCACACCTGGAACCTCAGCGCTTTGGAGGGTAAGGCAGGGGGATCTCAAATTCAAGGCTAAACTTGCCTATAGAGAAAGTTCAAGGCCAGTGTGGGCTACTGCAAGATAGTAAGACCCAATCTCAAAATATCAGCATGAAAATAATGTCCAGAGTTCTGTTCCCAGTGTGATCCCTGACCCCTAACTTGAATAAGATATATAGATAGTGGCCAGTCTTTATGAGAGTAGCAATGCTGTAACAGAGTCCAGCATTTCCTGAGTGTCTCCATCATCCTACCAGCCAAATACTTCCTAATGACCATTTTATAGATGGCCAAGAAGGTCTGGGCATGTAACTCAGTGGAAGAACAATTGGATAGCACGCATGAGGCCCTCGGTTTGATTCCTACGACTGCAAACACACACACACACACACACACACACACACACACACACACACACACAGTAATTTGCTCAAACGGTCCAATGGGAGGAGCCAGAGTCTGAACACAAAGGCAACTTTCAAGACTGTGTTATCTTACATTGGCCCCTTCACTATACTTCGATGTCCCAAAGCTCCTCCCACTGACTGTCAATCCACCACAGGGTATGATTTTGCTGCTGTCCTCGAATGGTTTGCTGAGCGGGTGGACCGAATCATCCTGCTCTTTGACGCCCACAAGCTGGACATCTCTGATGAGTTCTCGGAAGTCATCAAGGCTCTCAAGAACCACGAGGACAAGATGCGAGTGGTGTTGAACAAGGCTGACCAGATTGAGACCCAGCAGCTGATGCGGGTGTATGGGGCCCTCATGTGGTCCCTGGGGAAGATCGTGAACACGCCCGAGGTGATCCGGGTCTACATTGGCTCCTTCTGGTCCCACCCTCTCCTCATTCCTGACAACAGGAAGCTCTTTGAAGCTGAAGAGCAAGACTTGTTCAAAGACATTCAGAGTCTACCCCGTAATGCTGCTCTTCGAAAGCTCAATGATCTCATCAAGAGAGCCCGGCTGGCCAAGGTAAGCCTGCCACAAGTAAATGCAATGTAGACAGGTTCTAAAGTAGAGATCAGTTGTGAGAACTGAGGTCCCTTAGATAGGAGAGTGTGGGTGGTTATGGCTGCTGCCTCTGGATCAGATGGCCAGTTTGGAGCTTGGCTCCATGGCTCCCTCGGTGATCCCCAGGAGGTCCATGCTTTTGTAGTTTCTCAGTGCTGTTTTCTACATTTATAAACTGAATGGGCTGGTGGAAGATGAAGAGAAACAGAGTCTGAAAACCCTTGTCACTTTACCAGATACCTTAGTATTCAGAAACTGCCATTGTCTGTGTCTACAACAGCAATGTTCTCACCCCCTCCACCGTGACCTTCCCTCTCGATGGTCTCACCGGGCTAGCCCGGTAATGTGCTAGATGAAAGAAATGCTTCAGAAGCAGGGTCAGGAGGAAGGACTTGAAGGGCCAGTTCAGGCTTCTGCTGAGGTTGTCCTCTGTCCCTCTTTGTCAGGTCCATGCCTATATCATCAGCTCCCTAAAGAAGGAGATGCCCTCAGTGTTTGGGAAGGACACCAAAAAGAAAGAGCTGGTGAACAACCTGGCTGAGATCTATGGCCGGATTGAGCGAGAACACCAGATCTCCCCTGGGGACTTCCCCAACCTGAAGAGGATGCAGGTAATGAGGGTCAGGGACCCTATGGCTGGAAGAAAGCATCTTGTTAGCTGACTGCCAGAGAATGAAGGGGCTGACAGAGCTCCTGAGAGAAGCCATAGTCATAAGGCAAGGAGGTGGCATTAGACACAATCACTCATAGCAAATGCCATAGCCAAACTGAACAGAAACAGCCCAGTTGTCCCCTAGGGCACAGGTGTGTTTGATGACACTGAAGCCCTTACACAGTGAAGCCCTAGTGAAGGCTACATGTTCAACGTCTCCACCATCTCTAAGATAATGTACCTTTAAGTGCTTAGGTTAACCTCTGAACTCCCTAGGAACAGTCTGTGACACAAACCAACCCTAGTTGACTTTGTTCCCTGTCCCCAGCTCTTATTCAGTTCCTTCATAAAAGACCTATCCTTAGCCCATCCAGTCCTTGCTCCCCTCCCCTGGTGCAGCCCATTGGCCTAATTACTTTCACTAGAAAGATAATTGGGCAAGGATTCTATCCTTAATAGGAGACACCTTCCCTGATATGAACATCTCCTTCCACTGGATTCCCTTTTCTTTCTCTTCCCAGGACCAGCTGCAGGCCCAGGACTTCAGCAAATTCCAACCACTGAAGAGCAAGCTGCTAGAAGTGGTCGATGACATGCTGGCCCATGACATTGCCCAGCTCATGGTGCTGGTACGCCAGGAAGAGACCCAGCGGCCTGTTCAGATGGTGAAGGGCGGAGCATTTGAGGGAACCCTCCAAGGGCCCTTCGGGCATGGCTATGGAGAGGGAGCTGGGGAGGGCATTGATGATGCCGAGTGGGTGGTGGCCCGAGACAAGCCTATGTATGATGAAATCTTCTACACCTTATCCCCGGTGGATGGCAAGATTACGGGCGCCAATGCCAAAAAGGAGATGGTACGCTCCAAGTTGCCCAACAGCGTCCTGGGGAAGATCTGGAAGCTAGCCGACATTGACAAGGATGGCATGTTGGATGACGAGGAGTTTGCCCTGGCCAACCACCTTATCAAAGTCAAGCTAGAGGGGCATGAGCTGCCCAATGAGCTGCCTGCCCACCTCCTCCCTCCATCTAAGAGGAAAGTAGCGGAGTGAGAGAGCCAGGCAACTTCAGACAGACAGTGTCAAAAGAGAGGATAGACGTGATGACCCCACACACACACACACACACACACACACACACGACTTGGCAGTCACACTATAAATGAGAAGGGTTCGTCTTTGTTTGAGCACCTCTCCAAGTCCCCAGGGTTGGTAGAAGGGCGCTTTACCTCCTCTGTCTTAGGATCTAGGCCTGTGTCCAAACTTTCCCTCCATCTCCCTCCCATTCCCCCAGAGACATGAGGTAATTAACACAGATGGCCCACCCACCCTATCCCCAGTGCCTTCACATCTAGGCCCTGAGCAGATGGGAAAGGCTTTCTGTGGAATAGACAATTAAGCTTTATTTTCTATGCTTTTATTTTTTTCCTCTGTGGCTTCCTAAGAAAATTTACTCAGGGGCTGGGAGCTGGGAGGGAAAGGAGAAGCTAAGCGAGGATGATCAAACTGAGAAACCTCCGTAGGGCACTGCACCCACACTTGAAAAGACACTGGCCTATGTTCTCTGTGGTTCTCTAAACCTAAGACTCTCTGTCTTCCTCAGTAAACTTGGACCTTAAATTCTGCCTGCCGCTTTGTGTCAAAGACTCCCAAATCGGAAGAGAGAAAGAACAATTTGATAGGAAAGCACCAGGAAGCTGCCCTATGGTGTTCATGAACAGGGCATGTGCAGCTCATGGGTTTATTGCCCTCCCCGCTCCCCGCCCCAGCCTAGCATCTCTGGATGCTCAGTTTCTTTATACCAAGCCATTCCTGTGTGGCAGGAGCAGGGCTAGGCACTTTATATGTTTTAGTCCCTGTGACCTCCACGATGTCCTAGGCAAGTGTGTTTCCCTCCTGTCACTGCAGGACTCAGAGATTGGGGTACCTCCCCAAACTCCGGGAACTCACAGGGAGAGAAGGTTCAAATCCAGAACTTGAGACCCTTCTATTTGTCCCCGTTCTGTCATGGATGAAAGATCCCAGTATTGCTACCTGGTGACAAAGCACAGGACAGTCTGAACACACAACCTCTCACACAGCCTTCCAGAGCATCCAGGCAAGGGACGGAGGCTCACCAGCCTTGGGTGGGCCATCAATCTGGCCATCTGTCACCTTGTAGAAGGAAACTGTGCCTTCTGGCCTGCTCCTCATGTTCACAACATCACAGAAGTGCAACCAAGCCATGAGGAGAGTGGGCTGGCCTGCTAGATGTGCTCTGTGCCTATTCCTGCTCAGCCTCCCAATTATTAACCTAAAACATCCCAGCTCGAATTCAGCCACAGGCTTTTACAAAGCAGGACTCCCTGTTGATTCACAGAAGGCCATCTTGAGAAGACTGGAACCTCTCTATAGTGTTCCAGGGACTCTGGTGTCCTTGGCAAAAATTCCCGTTGTGCTCAGTGCCCTCCATCTTCCTCCGTGGTCTCCCCCTCGCTTGCTCCATGGCCACTGACCCAGTAGCTGTCTGCTGCACTCCTACTGTGATGGAAAACAAAGCAAGTATAACTTATTTTGTATCTATGTTCAGACAATAGAGACTGTTCTGTGTATCTACGATGTGCTTATAATTGTCATTAGGATTCATGTCAATACAACATATCTACCCTTTGGTATTCTTTTGGCGACTGAGCACCGTTGCATAGCACTAGATTCTGACATGGCACGCCTAGTGGCAACTCTGAAGACAGTGGCTCATCCACTCAAAGGTCATGAACGCAGCACCTTCTGCTGGCCTGGTGATCTTACCTAATGGCCAGCTTACACAATGACACAATGACCACTGCTTCCTGCCTTTATGGAGTGGAGCTGTTCCCTTCATCAAACTTACATTTCTCATGAGTCAGTAGTAGAGGGAGACCAAGACAGAGAGGTCTGAACTCAGAAGACAGCCCCAAAGTAACCCAGCAGAGGACCCATTCCCCCATGCCTTGTGTTGAGCCAGAAGTAAAATAAAATAGTAGATGAAGTCTGCTTTAGTTCATAAGAAAGGGGATATGTGTGTGCCTCATGCCACAGTGTCTGATACTCAAACCACATTCCTGCCCTTCTCTGTCTCCTTGTCTCCCCATCTTGCCTTCAAGACAACCCAGAAGGATCCAGAAAGTATTAGAATTCCACATTTCTTCTACCGTCTGGAAGAAGGAGGTCATGCTTGGGTCTCCTCCGTGTGTGTGTGTGTGTGTGTGTGTGTGTGTGTGTGTGTGTGTTTGGGGGGCGAGTGTAGTGCTCTTCTGACTCCAGCTGTCCTGACTTGCTGACAACTTGCAGGACATGAGGACTTGCAGTGATCCCATGCATCAACCAAGAACACATTTCACCTGAAAAGCAAAGACACATGGTGGCCATTGCATTTACAAAATCCTCCATGCTCCTTTCTCCGGCTTGATCAGCCTAGGCCATGAAGATTGTCAGTGAAGCAGAAACATCCCACAGCCCTGACCCAGCGAAGCTTGCCTCTCTGTACCAAAGAGTTAAATCCTCACCAAAATGTATTGATGTACACGTGCACCTAGGTGAACTGCTCACCACAGCAGGGTGTTGGTTTCCGGAGACTAGCGTTTCTCTGAGTCATCCTCACTCATGTGTGATTCCCTCTGCTCATAAGAACTAGGATGTGAGAATTTGTCCATCAGGTTCTCTCGGGGAAAGAAGCTTGTTCACTCTCCCTATGAGATGCTAACTGGCCTCTGCACACAGTCAAACTATTCTGTAGTCCGACCATCCATCTGGGTACCGTCCTTCAGAGATCTCAAGCCTTTCCCACAGGAAGACTGAGGAAAACCATGGAGATTTATTCTTTGAACCATTCAGAAATACTTAATAAAGTCTACTATAGTTTTAGATGAATCAAACCAACTTCCTGGAGTGTCAGAAAGCTTACATCCTTGTGGAGGAATGAGGAATTTATAAAGCACTGATAATACAAAGAAGGAGTAATGGGGGCAGATATAGGAAACATGAGGACTCAAAGGAGTCAGAAATGCCTTCAAGACAAAACGAAGGTGGAAGTGAGAGAAAACATCCAGAGAGGGTGGGCACCTGAGGACTATAGGGAATTGGGCATCAGCATTGGTCCCTAGACTTACCCAGGGACAGGTGTGTCTTTGAAAAGAGAACCTGCAATTCCCAGGTTTCCTTGCGTCCAGGTTCAAGAGCTCATTTTAGGTCCTGCTCACCCAGTATTCTAAATCCGAGAACTCTGCCCTTCTTTGGAAATGCTTACCAAGAACGCAGGAAAATCTCTGGGGCCAGCCTCTTGGGCCTCTCCTTGCCTCCTAAACACAAGAATGATAGACAGAATTTTTATACAAACTTAGACAGTGTTTCCAGCCCAGCAAATCATAGCAGACTTAGAAAGACTGCAAAGCACGATTAGAATTTTGACTCTGGGAACTGTGCTAGCTTTTTTTCTTTTTCCAGAAGACATTGTAAGTGAAATTAGTATCAGTGTCTTCAGCACATGGAAGAAAAATTTGGTCATGGAGGAGTGTCAGCCGTCCCAGCTGAGCATCAAGGGTGCATCCTCCTAATTGAACCTCACCCTCCCCCTTTAAAGGTTGGTGGGCTGTGTGAGGGCTTTGGCGAGTGAGATGAGAGCGTGAGCACACTGTCCTTGACTGAGAGAATCAAACAAGCATGTCGCCACATTGTGTACTCGTTACTAGCGCCCATGGGAGGAAGTGTAGGGTTAATTGGATGGAGAACATTGAACAGGGATCATTGAAAGGTACAGCCTCTTCATCACACACACACACACACACACACACACACACACACACACACATGCACACACATACACACATAAATATACACATGCACACACAAACTCAAACATACACACACATACAAACACACGCACACACAGACACACACACATACATCATATCATCATCATCATCATCATCATCATCATCATGACACCCACACTGCCTGCAGGGTCCCCCAAGATTAGATAGGCAAACACAGGTGACTGGTGGGCTTTCACAGCGTCCTTTCTACTAGCATGTTGGCCATTGGGCTATTTAACCTTACAAAAACCTCCAGCTCACTTCTTCATCATGGTTGTGAAGCCGAAAAGCCAGGAAGTCAGTGTCACGGTTGCAAGGTTCACCTCCAGCAGTCCATTTAAGCAATTTCCTGTAAGTATCACTGATGTACAGAACCGAAGACCATCTCTGAGATCTGGCTGCAAGGAAGCCTTGGAATTGTCTGTTTCTCTTTTCAACTGATGTGTTTGTTCCAGTGTCGCTCTTAGCAGACTGTTGGTGTGTGTGTGTGCGTGTGTGTGTGTGTGTGTGTGTGTGTGTGTGTGTGTGAGTGATGGTATCAACTAGGGAGGGTACCCTGAAGTGGTGCCTCTCAGATAGGTGAAGAGGAATGGGCATGGCAAGGCTTTCCAGAGAGGACGATACAGGAATTTTCAAAGCAATAGTCCCCAGAGGATTGGAAAGAGGGTTCGATGGCTAAAGTGCCTGCTACGCTGGCATGAAGACCTGAGTTTGGATCCCCAGAAGCCATGTAAAAATGAGAATGCGGGGCTGGGGATTTAGCTCAGTGGTAGAGCGCTTACCTAGGAAGCGCAAGGCCCTGGGTTCAAAAAAAACCAAAAAAAAAAAAAAAAAATGAGAATGCAGTAGTGTGCGCCCACGTCCCAGAGCTGGGAGGTTAAGGGACAGACAAGTAGCTCATTAGCCAACCAATTAATTGGTAAGCTCTCGGTTCATCGAGAGAACTTATCTCAAGTAAGGCAGAAACTAAGGAAAATGCCTGAAGTTGAAGTTGACCTCTGGCTTCACACACACATACACACACACACACACATGCACACACGCACATGCACGCGCCTTGCACATGAACACATAATAGTTCTTTCCTAAGAATTGACTGAGATGAATAATACTTAGGACACTCAATACTGTAAAATAAAACATGTTTGAGACAGAGGTTCTATTTATTTCCCTTAGGATGCATGAGACAGGTCCCTTCCCCTAAGCTAGAAAGTACCACTGAAACTTCATGGTAGCTACTGCAACTGGAGGACGAGTCGTCACATAAACACATAGCTGCATAGGTAGAGTTGGGGAGAGCAGGTGCTAGCATCTCAGGTGACCTGAGTTTCAGCATGGTGTCAGCCATGTGGCTCTCTGTGCCTCCATTCATTGTTCCCCTAAGTAGAGGTTAGGTAAGTCTTTTGGAGCCATTATGAGGACACAGAAAGCTCACCACAACTATCAACACTCTACATGGGTTAGTTGGCATTTACTAGAGGAGACAGGCATCAGAAAACAGAGAATTCTTTCTATGTCAAGAAAGAAAACCAACCAACACCAGGAAAGGCATGGAGGAGGACAAGAGTTGGGGAGGGGGCAGCAGCTGTGTCCAGGCATTGACATCTAAAAAGTGTTTAGGAACCTGTATACTATGTGGTGGCACCTGAGACCTCTTGAGCCCACTGCCACTCAGGAAAGCACAGCCACTGTGATCTGGTGCTGACTGGGCTGTGAACATTGGATGGGTTTGTAGGAGCAGTGGCTTCAGTGCAGATCACCTGAGAACTTTCGAGGCCATGGCAGGACCCCAGCAGCAAGCATCTGCCTTATCAAAGCACCTGGGTTGCTGGTTTCAAGACATGTCCACAACCTTGTTTAAGATAATAAGCAGTAAAGGCAGCCATAATAGCATACACCTCAAATCCCAGCACTAGGGAGGCAGAGGCAAGATGAGCTCCGTGAGTTCAAGGCTAGCCTGCTCTACATGCAGTTAGGACTCCCTATTGAGATCCTATAAACCTATAACAGTGACAAATAGGTCACTGTGGAAAGGAGGTGACCTTTCTTGCTTCCCAGTCCTATCCCAGGGTGGGACTCAGGTTTGGTTCACCATTGAACAAGTAGCCAAACTTGTTGGCCTCATGAGGATGCTAGTGAAGTCTGACTTTGGTCTAAGTGTCATAAGGACACTCTCTTTCCTTACCCCGTTCTACTGCCCTTATCCCAGTCTGCACCAGTTCTTTACCATCTGGACCTTTTGTCCCTAACTAGGCCAGTCATCCATTCTTGTCCACCATGTCTGCTCCGTCTCCAAGGGAGATGCCATGAGCCCGCTGGCTGATCTGGGTAACCAGGAGATTTCAGGTGAGCCCACGAGGACAGCCACTGCTGCCATGGCTCAGGAACCTTATGAGCCAGGGGTAAAAGGTCCCTGTCAATCTGGCAAAGAAGTCGAGAGATTCAGCTTAAAGAAGCCGTTTAGGAGCTCCCCTCCCCTCCCAGAGCAGCACTTATGTGCAGAATTCCCTTTAGTTCTTCACCTAGTTGCTAAATGCCTCCTCGGCTGTTTTTGGCTGGAGGAAGCAATTCCTCTCATTCCAAAAAAGTCTTGAGCAATGTGTTGTGGAATGAAAAGACACAGCCCCCTGCAGGGAGGCCAGTGGGTACTCCAGTGCCTGGAGCACGGTGACCATTCTGGCCCTGGAGCAGCTGCAGCTTGTCCTCCTGATACCCTAGTGCGTCCAGAGCCACAGGAACTGAGGCCGGAGATACCAATGGCCATGATCTCTTTGGGGGTGTTTCCTGGAACTTCTAGAGATGAAGAGATAAACAAGCAAACTGATGATTCTCAGCCTCAACACTGGGAGAGATATCATCCCTTAGCCAGAGGGACTCACTTAGCTTCTAGGCCAATGTCCTAATCCAGAGGTCTGTACAAAAGAAGCCTCCTTTACCCACCACAGACTTTAACCCTCGTCCTTTAGCTTAAGAATAATGAAGAGCCTCAAGCTCAGATCTTTTAATCCCCAATACAAACGCTTCCCAAATCTGATTCTCTTCGCCGCCATTATCCTTGCCTGAAAAGGATCGTCGGGAGATCCCTCCACCGCCCAGGTACCACTCAAACGATCACTACCCGATGCTTGAATAATTCCACCCACGCTCATCACTAAAGCCCGTGAGCACAGGACGTGCTTCGCTTAGGCCAGCAGACATCTTGCTGTGCCACCAGATCCCCCTTTGAGGCTCAAAAACTTCATTCCCAGGATGGTGCCTGTGTTGCCAGCTGCTAGCCCTGGACTTCAAACTGTCTCCAGAAATTTCCTGCAGAGACAGCAATCCGCCTCCTGGGCCCATTGTCCTGGGTAGTTAGAGTCAGAGATGAGTTAGTGTAAGCACAGGGGACCTAGATCCCTTGCTTCGTCATGTGAGGCTCTGCCAAGCTTCATTACTCCCCATGGGACCAAACTGAGCCCTTGTGGCTGCATTGCAACCTAACTGTCCCTCTGCCTCAGCTTGCTATCTCTCCTTTGTTTTCCAAGGGCACACTTTCTAGGAAAGTTCCCCAGAATCTAGCTCAGAATCGACTTCCAGGCAGCCCAGCCTGTCTAAAGTATCTGGCAAATAGGATGTGCTCAGTAAATATGTGTTTGCATAATTGAAAAGCCAACTGCTTGGTAATGAAGCCACTCCGAGATGACCTCTTGGGAATTAGTTAGCTGACGATGCAAATAAATACAAGGTCCTTGCCAGAAGGTAAGTGCTACCGGGCACCAGATTCTACTTGGCTGTGACTTATTAGGGGAGTCTGGAATTGTGGAACACAGGAGAAGGGAGTCCGAGAGTTTTACTTCAGTCAGCTGTACCTAACTTTGAGTGGCTATCAGTGACTCATATTCTCTGCAAAAGTGTACTTTTTCAGATGTCTCAAAGTCTAAAAAAATCAAGAGTTCTCACTTCTGAAACATAAACAGAAAAGGAAAAGCCAGAGAGAGAGAAAGAGAGAGAGAGAGAGAGAGAGAGAGAGAGAGAGAGAGAGAGAGAGAGAGACTGCATTCCTGAGGTACAATTCTAGTCTGACCTTTACAAAAAAATCAAACATCATTGCACAAGAGAGAAACTAATACTAAAACAATATTGTTCTTAGGCATCTGCCTAAAAACACTTCGGTAAAGCCTGATTTCCTGACATTCATCAGCACAGGACTGGTGATGGACAAGAGATTTTTTTCATTCTAACACAGACTTCTGGAATATAAAGATCAGTGGGTCTTTTCCACCTAAATGGGGAAAACAAGGAACACTGGGTGTGAACTGTCACTTACAGCTGCTTTCAAAGTCCGGGTGACCGTGGATTAGTAAGAAATGCACAGAGTACCACTCTGGTGGGAGTCAGAGGTGCATGTCCATCAAACATGTCTATCCAAGAGCTTTATCACTTCCTCAATGAAGAGGAATCACGTTTGGTGCCAGAGCAAGGTAGAAGGTTCTGTGTGGTTTGCTGTACAAACCAGCATCTGCAGCGCAGAGCTTATGCCATACCCTCATTGGCCAAAGTCTTGAAAGAATTCTCCTTAGCTACTTTCAAACAAACAGCAATATGGCTACAGAATCTTAACTGCTCTCTGTGACAAGGATCCTAGTAGCAGAGTGAGCAGGGATCATCCCTTCTGGAGTATGCCTCATGAGTCTGCTCATGACTGACACCCGTTGGATTATACAACCCTGGGGACTTGAGGTTGGGGGGAATGCTGGAAATCATCACTCCCACCCATCCCTCTCCTCAGACGGCTGCAGACTACCTATAATCCTGACCAGAAACTCACTAATAATTAGAACACTTTGCCTTCAAAACATACACATCTGTATCTGAGAAGGAATTGGGGGTCTTCAGACATCTGCCAGGACCCAAGATCCCTGGTGCAAAACATATACTTCAGTGTTAACGCTGTCTCTATAGGCTCCCTGGCTATACCAAACAGATGCCCACAGGTAAAAGGCTGACAGCAGAAAAAACTGTGGGTACGCAGGAAGAGGCGTTATATGGAAATTCTCTGTGAACCTAAAACTGCTCTGGAAAAAATGAGTTTACTAATTAAAACAAGGAAATTAGAGCCTTCTCTGTGTAAGAAGAGGGACTGGTGGCCCCTTTGAGCCTGGGAGCCACGGATGTTGTGTCACTTCATGCCTCTTCCCAATCTCAGAAAAGAAAAAAGAACGGGTCGGTGCTGGGCAGTGTGAGGGATTGTTTCTGCTGCGAGTTGAGCTCTGAGACCTGATCAATTAATTACCTGTATCTGATTCATCTATACGACCGAAGCTAATTTGATTTCTATATGCCCAGCCCCCCTTCTCTGCACCCTACTCAGCTCCCGTTGAGAGCCTACCTTCTCCCATGGCCCTGAGATCATTATGTCCTAACGTCTATCTCCTTCTGTTGGTCTCATTCAATCCACGTGTGGAAAAAAACATACCCCAGGACAACTTATTGTTGAAGCAGCAGGAGATAAGTCACAAAGGGGGGGAAAGAGATTTTTTCTTTTGCAGATAAGTTTTTAAATAGCAAACTCTCTAGCTGTCTTCCAATGCAAAATTAAATTTCCCTTGAAGTTCAATGCACTGTATCCCTATCATGTATCCCGAACCGCAGGTCACTGGGGTGTTGCTGCTGCTGCTGCTGCTGCTTGCTTATTTGTTTCTTTTTTCCAAGCCACAGACTTAGAAAACAGAAATAGGCTGCCTTGCAATGGGGGAAAGATGACCAGTTTCAGTCCACCCTCTTCTCTGTGAACATTAATTAAACATGGATTAATTAAAAAGTAAAATAAATCTTCCAATGTCCTTCCTCTGCCTTCCTGCTGCCTGCCATGGCTTCACACAGAGTTATTCTGTTATGACAGCTTCTGGCCTTACTCCAACTTTGAAAAAATAATATTGAGAACACTGCAGTGTTTGCAGAACCCTCTCTCTCTCTCTCTCTCTCTCTCTCTCTCTGTGTGTGTGTGTGTGTGTGTGTGTGTGTGAACATACCCAAGGGTGTGTGCTGTTATGTGTTTGTTGATTTCTTTAAAGATGGACTACTTTGGGACAGTACCTGTGAACAACTTTGAAAACAGTCTCACCACCAGCTTCCCATCCTGCTTCTAGTGTGTAACCCCCAGCTTTGGAGGGGGCACTGAGAAAAGCATTAAATGACTCAAAGAACCAGAATACTGGGCTGTTCAAACACCTCTTTCTCAAGGTCACAAAACCCATTACTAGAACAACTGTCAACTGAGCACACTGCTGGGCCCTTCTTTAAGCCGAGTCTGCGACATGCAGGTAATTACAAGCTTCCAGTGAGAGCGCAATGAGACAATGCCTATAATGGACCCGAGTGGGAGAATAACACTTGTCCTCCTCTCCCTCCCTCCCCTCTTCAAGGTACAGAGGCCTGCCTCTACCTCCTGTCCTTCTAATGTCACCTGAACTTCATATGGCTTCTACTCTTTTACACTCTCAGTCCTATTCAAAAGTCTACAGTGAGCCGCTCGTTTTCTGAACTTGGTAACTCCTGCAAATTTAACACCCAATGGCGTGTGACTGAATCACTTACTAAGGATCCCAAGTGTCTTTGCCTGCCAAACAGGTGTAAGCTAGGGAAGTCAGGCTACTGCTTCCTGTTGCTGTTGTTTCCTCCCAGCCACTGAGATGAATCACCAGTGATCTACGGCGTGGTGATAGACAAGCTTGCACGGATTCAGTGAGTGATAACTCATGAGGCAGCAGCCGGAGATGCTTCCAGACTCACATGACTGTGGAGCCATCGCGGAGTGCTGGTCAACCTAAGACTTGGCCTTGCAACAGGAGCAGTGGCTCGCACCCTTCCCATTCCTAAGCTCTCTGACAATGGGGCAGGTAAGTAGAAGGCAAGCGTTTGTCTGATGTGAGCAGATCACCTTCAACTCCTTTTCCTAAGTGATCTTATTCAAACCTTTGAACAATCCTCTAAGGCAAGTACTGTCATTATGTTCCCTCTACACAACTGAAACCTTAAAGAGACAGGCTTAGATGAGATAAGAGAAATAAATTACTTGCCTGGGGTTGTTATCCACTAAGCATAGATTGGGGTTAACAATAGGAGGCATTTCCATTGTTCTTAGGTATATCTTATCTTCGCAGCTCTAACAAAGACTTATCAAAGGCACACTGCTACTACCTTTATACCTAGTTACATAAGCTAGAAACCACACACACACACACACACACACACACACACACACACACACAATCACGTAAGTAAAGAAGGAATGAAGGACTTTTTTCTAAGAGCCAAGGGCATAGTCATTAGGGAAATAAAAACTGAAGTATAAGGAGTATGATGTTGTTTACATATGCAAAACCAGAAGAAGAACTTACTCTTTATAACTCCTTTCTAGACTTGTGATAGTTAATACTAAAAATAGCTAAGAGATTAGAATTGCCGACCTTGTTCATGTCCAAAACTACCTGTTATCTCTCTGTTCATTTGCTGTTGCTCATGGGCCCAATGAGTGCTGTACTCTGACCTTTAATTCCAATGGAAAGATGAATGAATCTGTGTTGAATGATGTACCCTTCATTGCCTACGAGGGTTTTCTTTTTTCCAGATGAAAATAATTCCAAGACTTGACCTGCTGACCCTTACATATTTCCATCAAGGTCATGATTGCTCAAAGATGACCTGTGTGGCTAGAAACTTGATAATTAGTCACTAAAAAATGTGGAACCATGCGAACAAAATCAGGGGCAGGAAAGAGCCTTCTTCTCCCAGCATGAGATTAAGAACTCTTCTCCCGAGTCATAGATGTGATATTCCCCAAAGCTCTGAGAAGCGATTTCTTGCTTAAGATCCAAGTTTGCCATCACACCTCAGGATGGTGATGTATCACTCCCTATAAGGATCATGTGACTGCTGCAAGTTTGTTAAATTTGCAATTCAGAAGTGCATTCAAAGCTAGTGGGGGCAACTCCTCTCAAAGCCTGTAGGCATAAAGAGTTCTTTAGATGAAGTGCAGTCTCTGCCCAACAGACTTTATTTCCTACCCCAACTCTTAAAGGCTTTTGTGGACATCAGTGAAAACATGGGACAAAGATCTGAGTCTCCAATGGTTTCTCAAACAGGCAGCATAGCAATGGGACAGCAGCTCACTCTCCAGACCTAACCTGAAAGGAAAAAATGTGATCTCAGTCACCAGTGGTGCTAAATGCAAATGGGCAGTTTCCAAGAGAGAACATGTAATAGGGAAAGGGTCAGGGGCCATCCGGAAAGCAAGGGGACACAGTGACAGCATGACCTCTGACTAGAAGTTTAGTGATTCATTTTTTTTTTTTATAAAATGGATAGGAGCTCAGGGGAAGCAGAATTGTTTAATAAACAATTAGCTGACAAGGACACGGTTGAGGGCTAAGAAAGGAAAAGACCTTTGGGATGACCCAATGTCCTTGTTTATTCATGACATAGGAGTGTCTTGGGATATGGGACTTTCAGTGCTAAAACTAGTACAGTCCCAGGCCAACAGGAATGAGCAAGGCATCTACCAAATACAAAGAGAACAGGGCAGGGATAGAACACGATAAACTACTGGATCCTGAAGGAGGTAGAAAGGTTAACCCGGGCAAGAAAGACAAATTGTTCTACACCACTTTTCATTACACTGAGAATGACAGATGGGTTGATAAATTAGACAAACACTCTCAGTTGCTCCATTAGCTTGGCTCAAGGACCAGTCTCTACTAGTGCATATTTCATGTTCACGGTCAGCTTATTCGAGTTGTCCAGAACCTTCTGGTCACTGACCTTCAGTTCTCTGTCTTTCAAATGAAGGTCAAACTCACACTGTAAGCTGTCCCATAAGCTTACACAAACAAATGCTTCTAAAACCAGAGCCATTGGTTGGTCACTTGCTGCATATCAAAGCATGTCCCTAAATAGCGTAAGCCCCCAAAGCCTAAGGCCCTAAATTTTCAGATTTTGCCTCTTCTTGGAGGGCTTCCAAAATCTCCTCTTCTAAGTGAATTTCTTGCTCTCCAAAACAGGTAATAGGACTGATATATCCATGGCCTCAAGTAGCTCTTCTGTGAACCTTGATTTCTCACCAGGTGCCCAGAAGCTTCACAGGAGAAAGCCCTTGGATCTGAGGGTTGCTCGTCAGCTTCTAAAGTCCTCTTCATCCTTTACCTGACCTCACCAGCTACATCCTCTTGGAGTCACATCCTCAAATCCCTCTGATATTTCATCTCTATTAGTCCTTTCCATCCCATGCCCACTATCCATGATGCTTTATGCAAATTGAGGTATGCAGTTCCTTTCCCTAGAGTTTAGGAATTCCACAAAGCTGCCAAGACATTTCCCTTTCTATCAAGAACCAGAAGCACACATAAGGCCAGAAAAGTAGAACCAAATGACCAGGGAGTCGCTGCCAGATACATTTGCTGGTAACCATATGACTCTGGGCAGAGAACGGAAGTCCTCAAGATTTCTTCCCATTACAGAGGTCAGAGTGTTAGTGTCCTTCCAAAAGTCACATGTTGAAATCTAAGCCCCAAAGCTGTAGTATTAGGAGGTGAAAATTAAGAAATGTACGTCATAGGGACAGAATGTGAATGGAGTTTGTGCCCCTGTAAAAGGGACTGCAGAGATCTGCTTTTCCTCATCTGTAATGTAAGGACCTGGAAACAGATCTTACCCAGGCACTGGATATCTTAGTGTCTTATTCTTGGCCTTCCAGCCTCCAGAACTATAATAAATAAATTTGCATTGTCGATAAGGCAGATAATCTTTGGTATTTTGGTATAGCAACCCAAACATACTAAGATCACCATATAATGCCTACGGCAAAACGCTAGGCCAAAGGGTAGGCTAGAAGAGAAAACAAAAAATTTCGTTAATTCTCAGGTGCACCAAAGATGACAGTGAGCTGAAAAGATTTAACAGAATGTGATCAATAAATATTGGTTGAATGAATGAATGAATGAATGAATGAATAAGCATGGCTTATATTAATCAATATACCTATAATCTAATCAATATTAACTAATTCAGGTCTGAAAATGACACTCACCAGATACTAGTTTGGGAAAACCTAGATGTAAAAATGTAAAGAGTCTGTATGGATAAAGACAGGCAAGGTGCAGCCTCAGGTATGGAGCAGCATTAGATGAAGCCCTACTGTGGAGGAAAGCACAGTGTTGGCTAGAAAGCTCTTACATAAAGATGTTGGTCCGGGAGCGTGCACGTGATAGAGTGCGTTAAAATCGCACACTCAGGGACGACGGGCACTGGAAGAGTCATCTTGTCTGAAGATTCAAATCCAACCGTAGCTGAGTAAAGCAGAGCAGGTTAAGCCAGGCAGAAGGGCTAGACTCGTGATCAAACAGAGCTCACAGGTCCTCTTAGATAGGACATTTTAAAGTGATTTATAAACAACATCGCTTTTCAGCAAAACAAGATACATATGAGAAATGACTAAGTGACTAGAAGTAACCGTCAGTCAATGACAGTCCTGTTACCCCACACTCACACTCCAAAGCACATGACAGGGAAGATAGAGAGAAGTGGACAATGAGGACACAAACACAGAGCCTCAGTGGGCATGAATGGCCTTGTGCTAATGCAGGGTCTGAGACAAAGAATCACATTGGAATGAGAGGTGATAGTCAAAGAGTCAAAGTAAAGATAGTATGCCCAGAAGGTAGTGAGAGAGGAAGAGAGACATAGCCAGCCAGGGAGACTTTGGTGACACCTAACCATCCCTCAATACTTTCCCTAGACATGTCATGTTTGGTTTCATAATCCTAGAAATTATTGAAAGTCTTCATGAACCTGGTGTAGGGATATCTCAATGTAAAACAGAATAACAGCCTGACCTCCTCTACTCCTGCAGCTAAAATTTCAGTCCAGTTCCTCCTGCAGTCCAGGCAGTTGGCTGGCTCTGGAGGGTACAGCAATGAGCGAGCATCTGCTAACACATCAGGCCTCATCAACAGAGTCTACTGAAACCATGCTTCTCCTGGTTCTCTTACCACTCACGTGACTTTGACCAGTGTGCCTAACTCCTGCAAGCCTCAGTTTCCATAAATGTGAGATTGAAAACAGGAGAAGACTGAGTATAAATGTAGGGTCACAATAGACAGAATTCATATCTTGAAAAAAAATGTAAATGCCCCCTCCGACCTGTTACATAGGACTTCACATACAAAAGTAGATATTCAAGAGCGGAGCTTTTCCGTCTCAAGTGGAACATCTTTGCTTCTGTATTTAGCACTTCCTACCCCAGAGCAAGACAAAAACAAGCTCATATGTTACTCATAGAGCCAGTGAGCATGTTATCAACAGAAATGTACATTCCAAGATAATGCAGACCCTGCTTCCCAGGATCTGCTCTGTTCCTCCCTCTCCTGTGCCAATGGGTTGAGGAAGGACTGGCGCCATCTTGAACCATAAATCATTCCTAAACAGTTCCTGGAGGGTGCAGTACCTTCCAATGCAGCTGAAGAATTTCCGGCCAGAAAGGATAAGAATTTCCTGTTTTGCTTTTCATTATTACTTTAAATAATCATATTCTGAGTCCTAAAGGAAAATCATAAGCAGCAAGGGCTAAGAGGGCAAGTCAGCATCTTTTCTAGATTAATTCTGAGTGATGGCAGTAGCTTTAGAAATGATCAAAATGCACAAAATGTCCACACGGGCCCGTGCTGGAGGGATGGTCTGGTGTCAGTGCCGCTGTTCTGCAAGCTCTGAGTACAAGGTTTGTGGGGATTCCCACTTTGCCCACTGGCGACAGATGTTCTGTCAGACACTCATGGTGGGACTCTGTAGATTAATTCATTGACTCCTTTTCTTTTGTCTTTGAGGAGCACTTGGTGTCTCATTGCAGAGGGTAGAATGTCCACACACAATTCCTAGAGACATGAATGGCTGACACCTCCAGTCCCCATCTTGATTTGACACTAGATGTTGCCTATGCCTTTTACCATGAATCGGTATTGGCTAGAGTGTCCTCCTTGTCTCTCAGCCTGGCTTGCACTGGGGATTCAGGACGGAGCTCCCAGAGCTAATACATGAACAGAGTTTTTATCCCCTTTATGTTTTATGCCTCTGAAAAATGCAACTGTCAGAGAAAATTCAGACAGTACCCTTTTGGGATGACAAGGCTACTGGATATGAGGTCCATTTTTGGGAAACACTAGATGAAGTTTTCTCCTAGATTTCCTGGGGAATTGCTAACTTGAAATTTCATACCTAGCAAGGGTACTTCAGACCTATTGAACACTCTAGCAATGGCTTCCCTCTCCCCACACTCCCATGCTCGGTGAAGGCAGCTAAGAGACTAACTCCTGGATTCCAGGACAGACACTCTCCCTTACCACCTCACTGGTCCATCCTGCTGTTGTGGCACATGAACTCCGTCTTGTTGTGGGTGGCACACCGTTTGACTAAGCATCAGAACTCAACTCATCCTCTTATTTTCAGGTCTCCTTCCTCACATGGTGCCCAACTATCAGCTAACCCAAACCATGCAATGATGCCAAAGCCTTGCTAGGTTTTACAGGAAACCTCTGCATTTGTCTGAGTTCTTCTGCTGTGTTCTAGAATAAATGAGGTCCTCAGAACCTCATTCTACTTGCCAAAAGGAGGGTGGGGACCTTCTAGAGAGCTGCTAAAACTGACCAAACAATGGTTGATAAGCCCTCAAATCTGCCTGGAAATTCCAGAGCCAAGAGAACATGAAGGAAGGACTGGCCCCTTCTTCAAAGTCTAAGAGACCCTGGTATGACTCATCTTTAAGACTCTATGAAGTCTGCTCTCCAGTTTCTCTCTTCCTAATCTCCCTGGGTTTTGTGTGTGTGTGTGTGTGTGTGTGTGTGTGTGTGTGTGTGTGTGTGTGTGTGTGTGCGTGTGCGTGCTTGTCAAACTGTATAGGTGTCCCCCATTAAATCATGTCTTGTCCTTTCCCCTACCCTGCAAATGTTCCCTGAGCGTGGTAATATTTATCTCTGAGTGCAGCCTAACACAGTCTTTCTATGAAGTCTACTCATGAGTCCCATCCCACTGATCCCCGCAGCTCTCCGTGTTCTTTCTACTGCACTAGGCACCATGTAGTCATGTGATAGGATTGTCATCTAATATCTCCATTCTCCTCTCCTTTTAGGCACATGATCAATGACTTGTGATTCATTTTGGCCAATAAAATATAAGTAAAAATGACACATGTCATTTTTACCCCAAATCTCTAAAAGCCAATGTCACTTTTGCCCTGATCAGCCTGAGTCTCTTTTAAACTCCTATGAATTCATTGTATGAATGGGAAGTAACACTCTGTGCTGTAAGTCGCTGGGCTATAAGCATTGTTGGTGGCAGCCCTAAATCCAGCTGACCCTAACTGCAATGATACGGGAACTAAATGATCACCCAGTCTCACCTTGTGTTTTACCAATGGGAAAATAGGGCTTAGAGGAGATAAGATGACTTGCCCAGTCTCGCCTGGTTAATCATTATCACAACTAGACTTCTTCCAAGTGCCGGGCTAAGCTTCTTCCATGATCCTTTCCTGTAGGCTGCTTGAAGATCAGACTGTGACAGGGCTCTAAGACCTTAACCTCCTTCCCTCTACTCCTTGCCTCGTGTGGGTAACTCACTCCTGTCTCATCTCTAAGTTTCCCACTTCTAAAAGGAGAATATGAAGAAAATGCAGTCCTAGACAAAATCTTGCTATATACCCTTCCATGCCTTGCCCTCCAACAGTAACTGTCACATTGCTTTGCACACGGCAGGAACTGTGCCAAAGACCCTCTAGCAGTCCCATAGATGTCTCATGCTTTCATGGGAATAGCCAAATCCAATTTGCCCGAGTGAGACAAAGTCCAGACTGACTACTCTTGAGCCAGCTTTTAACCCTCAGACCTGGACTTACCTATCACCCGTTCATTAGTATACAGATCCCTTAGCCAACTCTTTGAGTACCTTGCCTTTGGCAATGCTGCACACCCTCACAATGAGAGGTGTGAGCTGGTTTTTCTGCCATCCTGTAATTCTTGAGTATTTTAAGATCAGCCAGAATTTTGATGTGTTACTGAGTTTCTACCTAGGACAATTGTTTCTAATTCTTTTCTTTTGATTGCCTTTCATTGTTATGCTACTATGTGGATGAAATTAAATTTTGGAGTTAAGAAATTTATTTATTAAGGTGGTAAAATGTGGCGGACAATCTCTCAATCCTAGACAAGGTGCTCAAAGTTGAAAATTCCAGTCAACAGGTGGCCAAAGGCCTGGCTTCTTTTAGAGGTAGTCAGCCCCATAGCAGGGATAATCTCAGAGCATGCTTGATTCTACCTTTATATTGGTAGCAGAGAAGAGAGGAACCTATAATATTTAGAGATGGGGCTGTTATGAATTGCTTGTAAAATGTATACATTAACATCCTAAGCCAGAGATAGGACCTCCTAGATATAAGTGGATCATGAGGAGATGGTCTTAATGAACGGGACTAGTAAAAAGGAGCCCAAAGGGCTCTCTAGCTCTCTGTCTACTGTGTGAGAACACAGCCTCTTAATAATATGGGTGAAGAAACCGTGTGTGTGTGTGTGTGTGTGTGTGTGTGTGTGTGTGTGTGTGTGTAGCAAATTTTATAAAGACTCCAGCTTCAGAGCAAAGGTCTAAGCCCAGGCTCCCTGCATTGCTTATTTTCTCTTTTAAAAATATTAAAATTATGTTTGTTTGTGACACACCTATACTATGATATATATGTAGAAGTCAGAAGAAAGCTTTCAGGAGTCGATTCTCCCTTTCTATCTATCCCAGGGCTTGAACCCAGGTCATCAGGCTTGGCAACAAGACCTTTTCTTGCTG
Organism: Rattus rattus; assembly: GCF_011064425.1. NCBI lineage: Eukaryota > Metazoa > Chordata > Mammalia > Rodentia > Muridae > Rattus > Rattus rattus. Next base: position 19,393,643 of record NC_046160.1, on the reverse strand, counting down.
AAATATAATGGGCTGCTGATGGTTGTCGAAGTTTATCTCCTGGTACAATTAAAGAATCGAATGTCCAGGAAAGTGAAAGGATCACCCCAGAAAGAAAGAAAAGTAACAATTTCATCCCTTTGGGATAGGAGGGGCCAAATGGATACCAGCTTGGGTGTTTTATAGAGACCCTGGGTCCTTCCCTTTGCAGTTGGTCCTGTTTAGAAACTCACCCCCCTGCTTCCCACTGCTTCTCTTTCTTCACAATGTGTTCAGAGAACAAGAAGCTGTGATCTTGGGGAACCCACTATTACCTTCCTGTCTACCTATGGCCCTCTAACTTGCCTTCACTCTCCTGTCTCAGAGATGGACACCCACTGCTTTGGGGAAGGGAAGCATGGCCATTTTAGCTGCTTAATACCATGAAGGGGTCAGGGTGTCAGTCCAAGAGAGAAAGGCTTTTTAAGAGGCAGGCTCATGGGACCAGTTCAGAGATTTGTGTTGAAATCCTCTGTGGGATTTCACGTGGGCAGTGCATTCAGTGCAGAAACATTGGTAGAAGCAGAGGGGCTGACGGAATGCAGAAGAGAATGTCCCAAGGCACCCCAGTAAGGCCCAGAGTAGGGTTACCATTCCTAGGAAAGGCCCACATAGTAACAATCAATACAAGACTAACTAATCTTAACAAGTAATGATCCAAGGATTTTGCTCTGAGTCACTTTATAGTGGTCCGATAACACAGTATGAGACCATTCCCATCTGGCTTCTAGACAGAGAAGAAGTTTAAACATCATTTAATTTTAAGGTTAAAATAATAGTGGGCTTGTCTTTCTTGGCTGTGTGTAGGTTCTACAGCATTGAATTGAGCCAAGATCATGAGGTCATATATCTGAGCAGTGTTTTACTTATCGAGAAGAATTATCATTAATGAGAAACAGTTGTCTAAGTAATGTCTCATGTGCTTTTGAGCCTCATATCTAGGAAGTGTGAACTGTTAGAGAAATGCCAATCATTTTGGTCCTTGGTTATACTTTCCTGTTAGGTATTTAAGCCCAGTGGACAAAATTGATCACTTTCCCTTCACTATCAAGGCCATTTGAAGATCTGATCTCTGAAGGTCTCTTGGCTTGGAAGAAACTTCTGGTTCCTTTAGCCTTTTCCCCCCAGGTGTTCCATCTGTATCAGGATAAGTCAACAGCTCTCACTTGGAAGCAGAGAGGAAACTTTCTTCTGTATTGATACTTCCCTTTGAAGATGGGACCTGGGTTAGAGATCACCAGGGGATTTTTTAATAGCCTCCTTTAACAAGAAAATGGGTGACTCCCCATAGTTACAAAACATTGAGAGATGCCCCCACAGTTCCCCTGGAAGGGCCTTGGAGGGCAAAAGGACAAAATAATATGATCCCTCTGACCAGATTAGTATAACCTCCAAGTATAGTTATTGAATACCCAGAAGGTCAATTCGTTATACAAGTCTGGAAGATATAACTACTGTGCATTATTTAGATAAAGTTTGGATAAAAACCAAATGAATAAAATTTGATTAGGTGTTATTGTAAAATATAAAAAATAAAAACACTGTCTTTTATCCCTACTAGATCTACACCGCAGTGCCCCAAGATATCTGATAAATATCTTGGCAGGAACACATCCCAACTCTGTGGTGGCAGCCCCGTGTCTGTCTCCAGCCACCACACACTTTCCTACACTCAAACGGTCACATAAAAGAACACACAACACAATAACCTTTGACCCAATTGATAAGATATAATTGTCCACCTAAACATACAAAGCCCAGTACCATGCATCCCTTAAGAACATTAATAAAACCTGTAAATACACAGAGCAGAATCTTAACGTCACCCGCCATATTGTCCTGCCACGGCTTCTCCCTCCCCCTCCTGTTCCTCCTCCTTTCCGTTCCAGTCTCCTCCTCTTCCTTCAAACTTTTCTCCCGCCCATCCTTCCTTCTCGTCCAATGACAGGCCTTCTTTTATCTTGTGACATCACCTCACCTGTGACATCATCCCACAATTAGATATAATGACATCAACAAATCAACAAGTTTAGCACTGTGATCTTTTGCAAGTCTATACAGATGATACCATGGCCATTGTTTAACTTGGAAAATAATTGTACATAACACCACCTTAATAAAAGAAAGTTGAATCCAAACTGCATATGAAATAAATCATGATTACCTGTGTGGACCCTGTTAAAGTTTGGGGCCCGGGAAGACTTACAGAATACAAGACAGACCTCAGTCAGTGCATAGAGTGATCTACCATAACCAGACTTTGGGTTTTGAGTGAGTGTAGGTAGCAGATATAGGCAGAGTTTTATATCATATGGTGCCTTTACTCTTTGGCTGTTTTCGTGTTTTCTGTAGGGACCTGGGACTTGGCTCTGAGACCAGTGCCATCCAACTAAAACAGGTTACATGTAGCTCACCAGGTCTTTTAGACTCAGCCAGCCAGGTTTCAGACCATATGCTGAGCCTCCACTGAGGTCACTGCTATTCTGCCCGTTTCCAATAGGAACTGGCTATTCACACCCAGTTTTCCTATTGCATGTTGTCATACAACTATGAGACCAAAGGTTCCAGGCTGCAATGAGTAGAACCCTGTCCTACTTAAAGTTACTATGGCTGTGATGAATCACTGAGACCAACTCGAATTGAGGAATAAAGGGTTTACTTGAGCTTGGGCTTCCAGGTAGCAACAGTCCATCACTGAGGGAAGTCAGAGCAAGAACGTGGAAGCAGGAGCTGATGCAGAGACCAGAGTAGAGTCTGCTTACTGGCTTGCTCCCCTTGGCTTGTTCAGTCTGCTTTCTTGTAGAACCAGGAACACCAGCCCAGAGGTGGCCCCACCCACAGTGGGCTGGGCCCTCTACTGTCAACCACTAAGAAATGCTTACAGTTGGATCTTATGGAGGAGGCATTTTCTCAATAGAGTTTTTCTCCTTTCAGATGACTCTAGCTTGTGCTACACTGACATAAAACTAGCCAGAACAAACCTGTATCATATAAATCAGTCACAGAGAGTGGCTCCTCAATGGAAGGGATCTGAAGCCATTCCTGTTTGGAAGGAGACTGGCTGGTTGATAGAAAAAAATGGTCATAGTCCTAAGGATCTTCAGAATAGAAAGGGCCCATGGCACAACTAATAGGTGTTAGCAAGGACACCCTTGGCCACAATGATCTATGGAGATGCCCTGACCATAGCAACTAGGCCCAGGGTCAGGCCAAGACAAAAAGTAGCAACAGAAGCAGTGAACCTAGACACCCCACCTTTTTTCAGAGAAAGACAATAGGGTAATTTTACTAAGAAGGCTATGCAAAGCTTGGCATCAGATGGTGTTATAATTTTTTTCCCATAGCTCGCTGTGACGAATAGAGGAGAGCAGTAGGCTGTGCTTCCTTCTTCTAACTCACAGGTCTCAGGAATCAAACTAAGGTGACTGGGTTTGGTGGCCAATCATCTTAACCACGGAATGACAGAGCCTCAGCCCAGGTGTCTGGAACAGGACAGTCTGACTCTAGAGCCCCAGAGCTCAACTCCTTCTCATTCTCCTGACCCTAATGCTTTCCTCCTTTGCCTTGGGGCTTTTCTGAAGGTGCTCCCATTATACTTGAGAGACAGATAACAGCCTATCAAGCTTCACCCATAGAGAAACTCATCCATCCCATTCTCAACCCTTGTTAGATTCTGCTTACGGCCATGGAGACTTTTCTACCCTGCTGGGTTTTTTATTTTTTTTGCATACTCTGGTAGATATTTTCCACTAAAGGCAATTTTTAAGCCAGGCCAGAATACAGAAAAGAAAATCAGGCACTTCTTAAGACCCATGGACTAAAGAGGTCCCAATGGGTAAGGTCACAGTCAGAATAGAGAAGTATGAGCAAAGATACTTTTGGCCACTAAGATGATAGTATCCTCTGATCCAAGGAGATGTCCTGACCATGGGGACCCTTGGCTGATGACTACTCATCTGTAAGACAAAGTAACCTATTTTGTGGTGTTTCCCAGACTTTCCTTGTCTCCCTCTCTCTCCTGAGCATCCTCTGTATATTTACTGATGTGGACGTGGGTACCTGCATCCTCTCCTTCCTCATTAGTGACCATGAAAGGAGGGAGAACGTATTCTTATCAATGTGACTCTTTAATACACAGTGATAATCATATCTTCCCTGTGCAAGATCTACCATTCAAAAGAATCCTCAGGATAAACATTCCCTTTGACTTCTTGTTAATGCCTTCAGAGTGGGTAACTTATTCGTAATTTAGAGAATATGGGGTGCTCTCCATTCTTTGCCTGTCTTTGTCACAGAAACTGAAAAGTGAAAACAGAAGCAGGTGTCCAGGCCTGAAGGGGCAGAAACAGAAGGACACAGGACAGAAACAGGTTTGGAGACACTGGGCAGACAGAGCAAATATTAAGGCCAGAAGTCTGCTGAAAACAGACACTGGCTGTTTGGGTATTGTGGGTCCCCACTTCCCCTTTCTGTCCAACTTAGAAACCTATACCCCTGCCTTTCCACCATTGCTCCTTGCAATGTTTCCTGAAAGCCAGAAGACACCATCTCAGGGAGTCCACTTTTCCTTGCTTTATCCACCTACAGTCCCTGAGTCTTCTTAAGAGTCATCTCCCCAGTCCCTACAGTAGATGTGTGTTTGTTTGTTTGTTTGTTTGTTTGTTCATTTGTTTCACCACAAAACACAACTAGGCAGAAACTCAGCACATGAGGCATTGATTTACACAAATCTTATGGTCAAAACTTGAGGCTATGTTAGCAGGTTTGCAAGAAGTCATGTGACTTACAAGTTGAAGCCAGCTGGGCAGCGAGGGGATTTCTCAACTACTGTCTAAATGCCCTATTCTTTGTGCTGTGTTTCAAGTCTTGCAAAAGCAGCTGAACTTGTAAGAACATAGGTGCTCTTTGTAAGAGAAAGGGTTCATAGCAGACCACCAGATGTTGAATTGGTAGTGTCCACACTAGAAGACTTTGGACTCATTAGCTTTGCTTTTGACCTGCAAGATGAGAGAGAGAGAGAGAGAGAGAGAGAGAGAGAGAGAGAGAGAGAGAGAGAGAGAGAGAGAGAGCTGAGTTTAGAATCAAGATGTCTATGTCCAGGTGAAGAATAGGGATGAAGGTGTGTAGCTCAGTTAGTACTCACCTAGCATGAACAAAGTCCTGGGTTCAATGCCCAGCACTGCAGGAAGTGGTGTAATCTGAGCACCCAGAAAGTAGAGGCCTGAGGATCAGAAGTTCAAGGTTATCCTGGCTTCCGACCTTGATGAGAAGCCCCTACACCTAATTCTGCAGATGAAGGAAGATGCTGAAGTCCTGAGTCCTAACGTCTCCTGGGTGTCTGCTATAAAGATACAGTAGCTTAGCCCATGTTAGCCAGTATCACACTGTCAGGGCTCAATAAACTCTGCCTTCATTTCTCCTGATGGCTTGGCTTGAGGGCCAACTTTGACCAGGGAAGTAGAGAGAACTTAATTGCTGTCGTTTGCATTGTATCCTTTTCTTCAAGGGCAATTCTGGACTTTCCAAGCCCAACCTACCTGGCCATTAGCTTTCTTTCCCTTCCTAAACTCAGCAGCACCGCTACCTGGAGTTAGGCAAGAACAAAGGTGAGGTATCAAAGTGCTTTGTCCCGTTCCATCAGTGGCCAGGCACGGAGGGAGGAAACCCTCATAGCGGTAGTATGAACACAGAACGTCTCCAGCAAGGGACAAATTTAGTGCGTGGCTTCGATAGAGGAGAGCTTCTCTCCGTGTGTGATATTTTTAATTTGAACATCAAGCAAAAATAGAATTTCCTGTTGATCAGATAAGAAATTCCTGTTTTTCCAGAGAGCAGGGCAACCTCTGTGGGCAGGCACGGACAGCGGGGGTTACCAACTATTTCCGAGATGAGGAGTTAAGAAAAGCAGAGGCCCAGTGGGCCCTGGTTCACAATTATTTATTTTTGAAGTGCTAAGACAGCTCATAACACAGGGTGTGATGAATAATTTCCTACATGCGTTACACTGAGAACTCTGCTGGCTTCGGAAAAGCTCACTCCACCACTGGTTCCCTGGCGTCTGAATATTTTTAGATGCTAGGTAAGCTGGCTTCAGACTTCTGAGGTCTGGGCCTCGGGACCTAAAGCATGGCGTGTAATGTAGAATGAGACCCATCATACAGGGACCTACAGATATGGAGCCTCAAACTTCCTCCCGAGTCCCTTGTCACTCCAACTTGGGCTCCTCTCTTCCAATTGGGCAGTCCCAGTGCCTTAGACTCAGCCTGTGTTTGCTTCTGTGGAAGGGGCTTTCAAAGAGCACATCTTCGGTGGTCACTGAAGCTTTGGAAGCCTCTAGTATCTGTTCCTTCTGAAGCACAGTGCCCTGGCTTTTCAGCTAAGCCAGTCCTCTCTTCCTCCATACATAGCTTGATGGGACTGCCAGTCAAGGCCTTTGAACCTTTTCTTAGGAAAGCCCGACCATCAGCCCTCTCCTCAGAGTTTGAGCTTTGATTGAGTAACACAAACAAACAAACAAACAAAACCACAGTTTATCCAGCCCAGCAATCGATTATTCATAGCCCCACTAATTCCTAAGGGCTCCATAGCCCTCTGACAGATCTCCATTTACAGACACTAGGTGACTAACAAGAAAGACTGTCACCATGAGTCAGAGTCAGAAGTGCCACCTGTGTCACTCCTAATGGGATTAATAGCCACAGCACAAAAGTGTGATCTTGTGACCTGCCTGAGAAACAGCCACACACGTGACTGCTCCCTGCCCCTTTTACAGCTCCATGAGAAAGGCAAGCATTCAGTCCCGTCAGAGGAAGGAGGTAGCAGAGGTCTAGAGACCAACTCTGCAGGCTGAGAGCTGCGACACAGTCCCTTCAACTCTAGGGTATTTACCGACGCCAAACCAGAAGGCCCACACCAGACTGCACTGTCTCTCAGGCTACTGGAGCTCTGAGCAGAGCTGGACTGAATTCGCTGGCTTGCGAGCTATGCAGTCTGTAGCCTATGCTGCTTCTGGGGACTTACGACTCGCCGATAACTTCAAGTGGGATCCCGATTTCTCATAGATATTTCAGAAAGTTTGGCTTGCCAGAGCATCCAAGGAGAGAACGTACAAGGGCTTGTGACAACTTTTAAATTCATTTTTAAGATGTCACCAGGACAGTGCCTAGAGACTTGCATGGTCCTACTGTGTCCATTGTGTGCCACAAGCAAGGGGAGAGAACATACAGTGGGCTCATGAAACAAGGTCTTTCGTTAGTCCCACATGAGCAGAGTTGATAATCAGTGAGGGCCACCAGATAAGGACCCAGGATCCCTGTTTCTTCTGGCAACCCCTAGTATGGGGCTGAAGCAGGGTTTAGAACCCTAAAGGCAGTAAGCATCGGAGCCAAGTTACAGTATAATTTTTACCAATCAGAACTCGGGGACTAGGGGCTTTCTCCAGTGTCCTGTCATTGTCAGCTGACATCTAATGTGTTTTCACCTGACCAATGGAATCCGTTCATTCTTTCTGTTGTTAGAAACAGACATTATGTTTTGGGCAGCTATTGTTGCTTAAAGAGAGGGTCAGTAACAAGTATGTTTTGGAGAACCATTGTTGCTTAGAGAGGGGGTTGGTCAACTTAGTTAAAGTGGAGTCTGCAGCCAAAATGGCAGAAAAAAGACAAGTTGTTCTCCTCTGCTCACAACAATACAATTTAAGTAGCCAAGAGTAGAAATGGATCAAATGCCCACCAAGAGGTAGATGAAATAATCAAAATGTGGTGGTATCTACACAACAGAGAGGTCTCAGCCAGGAAGGCGTGGAGCACAGGACGCATACTGTGACTCATTCTCATCAATGCCATGTCCTGCCAAGGAAGTCAGAGACAGAAAGTGACACATAGTGTCTAAGCCATCTATATGCAATAAATTCATAGAGATCAAAGATAAATTGGTGACTCCCAGAGTCTGGAAGGAGGTAGAGTTAGAGAGAAAGTGTGTAAGGACAGAAGTGTTACTCTATGGTAATGTTTGGGAACTAGACAGGGGTGAAGGTCACCCTGTACTGTGGAAATACTAAACAGCATTGAATTGTTCACTTCAAAAGGATTGATTTTATGTTCTGTGAATTTCACTCCAAATTATGTCTGAAATTTAAGTCCATAAATCATAAGACAAACTTCAAAACAAAACAAGATACTAGATACTGCCAATATCTATCTCTTAAGAGTGTATAGGACGTTATGTCCAGGCACTTGTGGTTCTCCGGGTCTCTGTTGGTAAGTCAGGTGTTATTCTAATGGGCCTGTCTTTATAGTTATGGTGGTTTGAATAGCTTTGGCCCCCATAGCCTCCTGGATTTGAATGCTTGGCCCCTAGGGAGTGGCACTATTAGGAAGTGTGCCCTTGTTTGAGGAAGTGTCGCTGTAGGGGAAGACTTTGAGGTCTCCTATACTCAAGCTACACCCATGGTGGCACACAGTTTCCTTCTGCTGCCTGTGAATCATGATATAGAACTCTCAGCTCCGCTAGCACTGTATCTGCAAGCAAGCAGCCATGCTTCCCACCGTTATGATAAGGGACTAAACTTTGAGATGGTAAGCTAGCCCTAATTAAATTTTATTTACTTTAAGAGTTGCCTTAGTCATGGTGTCTCTTCACAGCAATAAAACCCTAAGTCAATAGTTGTAGCATCTAATATACTTTCTTTGTTTATATATTTTGACTATTATGTATCATAGGGAATTTCTTTTCTGGTCCTGTCTACTTGATGTTGATAGACATCTTTTTATTTAGATCAGGGAACTTTTCTCTTATGATTTTCTTAAAAATATGTTCTGTGTCTTTGACCTGGGTTTCTCCTCCTTCCTTTACACATTCTTTCTTGTCATGGTGTCCCTATTTCCCAGGGTTGTTTTGTTTTGTATTGCTTTGGTTTGGTTTGCTTTTCCAGTTAACATTTTCTTTGACTAAACTATCCATTTCTTCTACCTTGTCTTCAGCACCTGAAATTCTCTTCCATCTTTTAATCTGTGAGTAAGACTTCCCTCTAAGTTTTTTGTTTGATATCCCGAGTTTTCCATTTCCAGGTTTATTTTTCAGTTTGGGTTTCCTTTAGCGAATCTGTTTCTTTGTTAAATTCAGCTTTCAGGTCTTGGATTCTCCTCCTCATGTCATTCAACTGTTTGTCGTATCATGATTTTCACTAAGACACTCATTCATATCCTCTTTAAGGCCTTTGCATATTCATAATTGCTAAATTTTTTTGGAGTCCTTGTCTTGTTCTTTGACTAAATTGCTTTGCTCAGGGCCTGTTGCAGTAGGGAGGGTTGCCAGCTTCTGAAGATGGGGTGAAAGGAAAGGCTGAAGGGGCAGCAAGGAAGGACTAGGAGATCTCAGTCCATACCAAAAGGCCAAGTGCCTAAGGGAAGGAGGTGAATGAGGAGAAGAGGCCAAGACTATCTAATGAGGATACTTACTTCTCAGTGGATGACCCTGGTCCTGCTTAGATGAGGTGAGGAGTTCAGCAGAGCCCTCTGGACCAGGAAAGACATGGCGGTGTTAGAGTTTTTTCTTCTTCCCATGAACAGTTTCCCATTTTTCCAAGAGAATCAAGCAGTTCTGAACTCATCATTTGTGGGAAGGTTTTAGTCCTGATTCTGTTCTGCAGACATCTTCCACCTTCCCTTCTGTGTTCTGTCTCTCTTACCCTACATGTCCATTTGATCTTTATTTCCCTTTCACCTCTCTCCTAGTAGATATGTAGGATTCATGGAGTTTGGTTGTCTGCGTGATCTGATAAGTCTGGGCAAATGACTTGGAAATCGAAATATCAGGATAATCGCCTGCCACAAAAGCCTACCTAGTCAGGAGTAGCACTGTGTTGTATGGAAGCCAGATATCCTAAGAAAAGATGAAGTGAGATCGTTTCAAAATAAACCTCTGACATGGCTTCCATTCTGGTCTGAGGACAGAGCTTATGGAAGGGGCTGAAGAGGAAAGGGTTTTCACATAGTACCATGAGTTAAGGGGTTCTTTGTGTGTTTGGGGGAATGTTTAAATGGCTGTTGTTTGTTTGTTTTTTTTTCTTCTTGTGGACTCAAGTTATGGCTACCAAAAATAAATAATAATTAATAATAAATGAATAAGTAAATAAATAAATAAATAAATGTTCCAGTATTTATAATAATTGTGGGTTGCTAGGTACATAACAATCTCCATAATAGAAATGGGCACATTAGAGGGAGGAGAGATGTTCCATGGTAAAACACACTTGCTGCTTTTGCAGAGGACATGGGTTCAGTTCTCAGCGCCCACACAGCAGTTAACAACCATGTCTAATTCCAGCTCCAGGAGATTTTTCTGACCATTGCTAGCACCAGGAACACATACATGCTAGTTGGAAAAACATTCATACACATAAAATAAAAGCAAAATACATTTTAAGTGGGGAAATCAAAGCACAGAAGATTTAGCAACATAGTCCACGTTGCATAGCAAGTAAACAAGGAATTAAAATGGAATCCCAACAAAGTCCTACTTCTTCCTCCACTCCATCTTTAGCGTCTCTTCTCTCCTTCCATTTGTGTGTGTGTGAGTGTGTGTGTGTGTGTGAGAGAGAGAGAGAGAGAGAGAGAGAGAGAGAGAGAGAGAGAGAGAGCACATGAGTGTAGAAAAAACATGTGCGCATGCACATGACGAAGGCCAGAGAACATCTTTGGATGTTTGTTTGTTTGTTTGTTTGTTTGTTTGTTTGATGATAGGGTCTCTCATTAGCAGGCACCTTGCTAAGCAGGTTGGACTGACTGCCCATCATCGTACCCCAAGTATCTTCCTGTCTGCCTGCCCAGCACTGGAATTTTAGAAGCACACCACTGTGCCCAGCTTCTTTACACAGTTCTCAGAACTAAGCTCTTGTCCTGTGCTTGTAAAGAAAGCACTTTACTGGGGATGCCCCTCTCTCCAGTCTCCCTCTTGTCTCTTTCCTTACTCATTCCTGGAGATTCTTCTAAGAGTTATTTGGCCTTATGCTGCCTCCACAACACTTGGAGTCTCTTTTCTGAATGTTCATGGTGCCGCCATTTTGAAAGTCACTTGGAAACTGACTTCCTGCTCTTCTGATACATTCTATCCTTGCCTGGTCTGATCTAACATGTTAGTGCTTCTTTTAAGTTTGCGTTTCTTGAATCCTTACCAACAACACAGACTTCTCGAGGGAGCACAACTGCTCAGCTCCCTCTGTTCCAGCCTGGCCTAGCAAGACATAGGACAAAAGGCACCACTGAGGTTATATCACCCATGACTGCAACCAGGAACTGAGATGGTTCTTAAAGATTTTCTCACCCAGGACTAAGCCACCTATGAAATCCCTCTACTAATCAGATGAGGCAATGAACAAAGATGTGCACTGTTTCAGAGGACTTCATTCTGCTCAAATTCTCAGGGAATGACTAGCTGCCTAGGATTTTTCCCCACACTCCTGACACTATCTAATGTAACTGTCCATGGTGTCAAGATGTTGGGCAGCCAAGATGAGCTACAGATGGCAGGAGACACACATCTTCACTGAATTCTCCAGGATCATCATTAGGACTGTTTTAGACTGGCTTCGAATTATATATGCTGCTCAGAAGTCACCGTGTCTGTGAAGCCCACAAATACAGGGCAAGCCCCAAGTAACAACTAAAGGGAACAGAAAAGAAAAGACCCACAAAAGATGGTGTATTGGACCGATTCCCCATTGTATCTTCAAGAAAGAAAGATGTTTGGTGAACAATGTTAATCCTTACTCAACATTTTTGAGTGAAATAAATGCAAAAGACATACCTTATGGACAAATCCATGCTTGGCTTCACTTCCTCTATGGGGCACCCCAGACTTACCCTACCCCATTCTAGCATCAGACTCCTCCTGGCTGGCCACAGGGCTCCTCTGAGTCCCATGTCCCATCCTGGAGACAGGGGGAGAATGGAGCCCAAGTAGGAAGACTCTCTGCCTTGACTGGCTACTGTTGGATATGGTCTGGCAATCTCCCCATTTAAAGCTCAAAATGTCTGCTCTAGTTCCACAGACAGACCCTCCATTAGGAACATTCCAGACCCAAACCAGCTGCTCCAAAGAGCGGTAATTAAGTCAGCAGATCATGAAGCCTCCTTTCAGCAATCCTCACACCCGTCTGCCAAGAGCAGAAGAGGTCTGTGCCAGAACTAGTAAGCATCCTACAAAAATATCCAGGTCTGTCAGTGGGGAGGGAGGTGGTGGTCAGTCACATGAGAGCCTCCTTCTAAGAACCACATAGCAGCTTGCTCATATTTCTTCAGGGCTGTCATGTGCTGAGGGAACGGGCACTGAGGATGGGAAGATATTGGGATGCAGTTAGACTGCAGAGAAAAGTGCTGCACACACAGTGGTTAGTAGACAATTAGCTCCGAGAACCATTCACTTAGTGCCTATGAGGCACACCTCTATAACAGAGGCTTTACTCATTGTCTTAGCCCTTCGTGTGGGTAGCATGTCCAGCCTTTCGACATCCTGACTCAATGCTGTCACCTACAGAATTCTTGCTCGAGTAGTGGTGGCACATGCCTTTCTTCTCAGCAGAGGCAGAGGCAGGCTGGCTGTTGCGAGTCTGAGACCATTCTGGTCTAGGGAGTGAGTTCCACGACATCCAAGACTACAAAGAGAAACAAACAAGTTCTCATTCAACAACTGTGTAGTCAGGTTACAAAAATAGTTCTCAAAAAAAATAAGCCTTTCATACAGTTTTCTTTTATTTACTTAGTTATTTTTACTTCTGTTTATATGCATGTATGCATGTATGTATGTATATATGTGTATACACAAACACACACACACACATATATATATACATGTATATATATATATATATATGTATATATATGTACCTGTTTGTCTGTGTGTGCACCATGGGTATTCAATACACAAGGGGGCCAGAAGAGGTAGTTAGATCCCCTGAAATTAAAGTTATAGGCAATTGTGAGTGGCCTAATGTGGGTGCTGGGAACTGAACTTGGGTCCTCCGTAGAGTACCAAGGGCTCTTAACCTCTGGGCCATCCCTCCAGTCACCCCCTCTCCACTTCCAATGTTTTAACTCAGCCTACAACTTGGTTTTGGGGTTGCATTCATAGCTGTCCTGGACTACACAACCTTTGCACATTGATTTGAACACACCTAGAACTTTTAGAAGTCCATAGGTTGAGGATAGCATAGCAGCGGTGCTCTCAAAAGACATTCTGAAAGTCTTGGAGGAGTGGGAGTGACAGCTCAGAGTTCCTGAGAGGCTCAGCTGCTGAGGTCCCCTCTTCCTGGTGCAGACTGGCCATCTCTTCAGCATCCTGCCTTAGGTAACAGGCTGGAAAGAGGCAAGAGGAAGTTTTCCTGGCTCCTCAGAATGGAGGTCAGTGTGTCACTTTCCTTTCACAAGACCCCCTACAGCTTTCTGTAAATACACACAGCTTGACATTCCTGCCCAGATGGCTGTCAGGAAAAGAAACAATAACCATAGAGACCCCCACAACCCAAACCCCCACTGGGCTCCCACAATCCTCACTATGTTTTGGGTCTCCCTTGAGGACAACTCAATCACTGGAGCTTCCTAGTCTAAGACAGGTGAGAGAAGCCCACTGAGGTCATAGTCAGCTTAAAGGGCCTGCCACCAGCCTTGGTAGAAAATTCTGGAAGCAGAAGTTCCTCCACAACCTGGAAGGCCTGGAAGAAAATTATACCCAAGGCCTAGCAATGCCTAGCTAGAATTAAACCCATCCTAGGCCTCTTATTTCTCCTTGTAGCTGAGACATGGAATCAAAGCACTCAGAGAAGGGCCCGGTGCTATCACCAAGAGGAAAAGAATGCTGTGTTATCTTCTCTAAAGACTCCCCCAGGACCTATCAGCATTCCAAGGAATGGCCTGGCCTAGTTTAGGGTAGAGAAGCCTCTGGAATAAAGCTAAGGCTGAAGGAGAATTTCAGACCTAAGGTGAAAGAAGGCAGGGCTTCCCCATGGACAGCCTTACAGCTAAATGTCCACTAAGCCAGGGAGGACACCCCTCCCTCCTCTCTTGAATCCAAGCTGACTTTAGAGTCTTTAAACATACTTTTCTTCTCCCAGAGTAGCCTTCTCCAGAAACATTGAGGTTAACATGATGTGGCATTGGTTGAAGCACTCACTGTTTCAATTTTGAGTTGTATGTGATCTTTTCTCTTAAGTGTCCCTTTGAAGATCTGTATCTCCCAGGTAAGATGCCTGAGAAAGCCAAAGGAAGATGTCCTACCACCATGCTGTCCGTTTTCCCATCTCTAGAGCTCTGGGATCTATGAATTATACACTCCCATTTCTCAAAAGAAAAGTACTGTTTTCGGATCATGGGAAGACTTCATTGAACTGATCAATGCCTGACACTTGGATAATTTGGGTTCTTGTTGCATGAAGGCAGAAGAAAAGTAGTGCACGCCTTCCTAAAGAGGTCATCGCTAGGGACTAGAAGGAGTGAGCAGAGCTGCTGCTAGGTAAGGGAGAGAGAGTCACATTCGGTACTGGGTAAGTCATGTTGGTGTCCCCCACAGTCTTGTGTTGACTTCCAACAGTAAGTGGGAATGAAGCAGTCATGGGGCAGAACCCCTTGAAGAATCTCTAAGAAGCAGTGGCTCTGAGGGCCACTAAAGATGGCATACTAGAGCTACAACTTCAAGATACCCAGATCTGCCCCAATCCCTAGTACTGAAGGACTGACTCTCCCAGGCCTCTGTAGGTGACGCTAATGATGGTCCCCTCAGAATGGCTTTGATAGAGCAAAGTTGGCTCCTTCCCTAAAGCCAAAGCCTCTTCCTGAGCAAGCTCCATGTTATGACTGGTGGCACAGGGGGAACCCTAGACCCAGTGCCCTGAACCCAGGCAGATGCTGTAGCAGTCGCGCCCCACTCTCTTAGCTTCCTCTCTCTCAACATTTCCAGTCAGTCTCACTCAGCATTTTGTTTTTTGTTTGTTTGTTTGTTTGTTTGTTTGTTTGTTTTCAAAACTGATGCACTTAAAGCTATGCTTCATTACGGGGCCAAAGTCCATGGTGTACACTAGAGTTCTTGGACTTGTAGAGTCCATGAGTTTAGTTAAGTATCTGATGTCACGTGTTCAACATTACAGGATTATACAGAGGTTTTCTACCCATGAAAATCCATGCCCTTCCCCCTTCACTTATTTGTCCCTTGCTGTCCCTGGGGTTCTGCTAATCGCCAGTCTTCATGCTGTCTCACAACTTTGCCTTTTCTAGAATGCCACATAACTGGGCTTACACCATATGTAGCCTTTCCAGATGAGTTTTGTTCATTTAATGACATTCATTTAAGGTTTCTCTGAGTCTTTAATGGACTCATATCTCCCTTCTTTACAGTGCTATATAATATTCCATTGCCTAGATCAGTGGTTCTCAACCTGAGACCCCCCTTGTATGATATCCTACATATCAGATATTAAGCATTATAGTTTATCACAGTAACAGGATTACGGATGTGAAGTGGACATGCTGGGAGCTGAGCATAGCATGAGGAACTGTATTAAAGGGTTGCAGGAAGGTTGAGAACCAGTGGTCTACATGTATCATGGTTTCTTTATCCATTCGCTAACTGAAAGGCAACTTGATTTGCTGGCAAGCACGGCAGCTGCTGATGTCTCTGTAAATAGCCTACTGCCAGGTTCTATGTGGACCCAAGATGTCTCCTTGATTGATCAAACAGCAAATAGCACACTTTCTATATTACATTTACTGTACCTCTCCTGACCTCCGTTCTCAGGAGTGATGCTAACTCTATAGGACAGTTTGAAGTTGACTTAGGTAATGCACATAAAGCTCTTAGTACAGAGCCTTGCACTTAGGCAGCCTGGACTCCAAGACTGGATGAAAGGCCAAGCTGTTTTCTCTATAGCTTTGCTTGATGGAGACATGACTGAGCCTTGTAGCATGTATGGCTCTGTCCCAATTTCATTTCTGTTGCTGTAATAAAATACCCAGCTTGGGATAGAAAGGGTTATTTTAGCTCATTAATTCCTGCCTTGACTTCCTTGCTACGATGATCTGGAAGCAGCTAGTTACATCTGAATGGAGAATGAACATGTATATTTATGCTCTACACTTGTATAGTCCATGGTCACATGCCTAGAGAAAGATGCTGTCCACAATAGACTATCCCTACATTAGTTGACTTAGTAACCAAAGCAATCCCCTGCAGACGTGCCCACAGGTCAGCCTGATCTAGACAATCTGTCGCTCCCTTCTAGGGTGTGTCAAGCTAACCAGTACAACAACCACCGCAGGCTCTCACCCCTGCCAGCCACTGCCGAAATGACCGAAGGTCCAACAAAGGTCACAAAACAAGCAACAGCTGGCAGGTATGAATACCACCCAGCTACAGCTGGTTGGCAGGTGTGACTATCACCCAGCTACAGCTGGCTGGCAGGTGTGACTATCACCCAGCTACAGCTGGCTGGCAGGTGTGAATATCACCCAGCTACAGCTGGCTGGCAGGTGTGAATATCACCCAGCTACAGCTGACTGGCAGGTGTAACTATCACCCAGCTACAGCTGACTGGCAGGTGTGACTATCACCCAGTTACAGCTGGCAGGTATGAGGGACCAACTCTGTGTGATCCAGGTCAGCTGGGTTTCTGGATTTTGGAAGAACACAGAAATTTGAGTCAGTTTACCCAGAGTTCTGTCTCACTCAGCTACTCACCCATCAATGCTATGCCTCCCTTTGCCTGTGCCTTTACCCCTCAGGCAGAACTGATGCTCAGATCGTGAGATCCCTGGGAGATAAAGGTGCTCATGTAAAAGCATTTGTGAACTTTAAAGATGCCAGTGGAGGGTTATGAGGGTGTGACGGTGAAGAAGATGGCATTTGCAGTTGAACAGCCTTCAGCTAAGGGTAGGCTTCATTGTCACCCTATTCAAGTGCAGTAACAATTTAAATATAAGAACAATAAACTGGAGTATTGACTAGAGCTTGTAATATACGGGATATCATAGTGAAAGCTCATCTGTCCCACTCCAAAGCAGTACAGGGCCATAGGAAATGCTGTAAGATCGCTGTGATACCATGGCTCCCCGTAAGGTACACTCAGGTGTCCCTCCCAGGCCTAACTGAATCATTCACAGCCTGACTCAGAGAGGGGAGGTGGAGATAAAGCCAGTGTGGTCCATCTCCAGGTCTGAGGTTTAGCCAGACAGGGTGCTGCTGAGTCTCTAAGCATACACTTCCTTCTGGTGTCCGTTCTCCTCCCAGGGATGCCTCTCTTAGTCTTCCACCATTTGATCCCATGAAATAAAACCACGCCCCACATCTGAAGCTCACAGGTGTGCAAAGACAGCCATACCTGTAACCATGGTGATGGCTCATTTGTGGCTCACGAGAGATACTTCTTTATATAAGGTTGTCCTCTGACTGTCACACATGCCCTGTGCACATGTGTACCTCATGAACATCCCCAAGCACAATACAAACATGTAGGTGTACACATACGTTAAAATCAATTGCTGGGAAGCCCTGGGTCCTGCTAAGACTGAACCCCCAGTGAACTAGACTGTTGGGGGGAGGGCAGCAAGGGGGGGAGGATGGGGAGGGGAGCACCCATGAAGAAGGGAAGGGGGGAGGGGGATGTTTGCCCGGAAACCGGGAAAGGGAATAACACTCGAAATGTATATAAGAAATACTCAAGTTAATAAAAAAAAAAAGAATGATTTATTGTTAAACTAAATGTAAACTCAAATTTTGCGTTTAAAATACTGATACCTAAAATTAAAATAGCATGCATAATAATTCAAAAGAGCAAAAAATGCAAAAATTAAATAAAATAAAACTTTCCACTGCAAAAAGAAAAAAAAAAATCAATCGCCATCCAGTAAGATCGAAAATTCAGCTCCTTGTTCTCACTAGACATAATTCAAGGGCTCAGCAGTAGCCGTATGCACTGTGACCACAGGGTTAAATACAGGATGTTTCCATCATCACAGAAAATTCTTTTGGACAGCAAAGTTCTGAAACATCCTTCCCCTGATTTCTTATCCATCCTTCAAGTCTCGGCTTAAACATCACATTCCTACAGTGTCGTCCTCTGACCCTCCAGTCTAAATTAAGTTTCCCTGCTTTCTTTCTCACACAGCCGGCAATTTTCCTCTTGAGATCTTACAACTGTTTGCCAAGTGATGGCTGGGCCTCTGATCATTTCCTGTCTGCATCCAGAACATATTCCTTCCAGTGGCCCATCAGGCCCAGACCCTGCTTCAGTGCATGTAGTATAAGAGCTGACCATGTGGCGGGTAAGTGGGATAATGAACACTTGTACGTATGGATGAGTGATTACACCAGTGACTTGATTAAGAAGTAAAAGGCTGGGGGCCACATGCTCCTGGAATGTAGGTTTGCCAGCTAGCCTTCAGGAGCCAGCACCTCCTTCTATGGAGAGAGAGAGAATGTCTGTGTCTATCCCAGAGTGCTGGGTGGGAGTGGATGGGGTGGCATATATACAGCCTGGGGCACGGAATCAGTGCCACAGGTATGGGTGTGTATTACCCACCCACCACACCACCGTAATCATACCTTGAGTATGTTTCCTATGCCCTTCTGTCCTTTCCCAAGATCCCTCTCTGCCTGACTCCGCCATCCTCTCTGCCTCTCCAGCCCTGACCACTAAATCATCTTACCTGCCTGCCTGTAAGAGACCGTCACTTTCTTTTAAGTCCCCACAACTGAAAGATCAAACCAAAAGTATCCCCAGTACAGACAGCCCACTCACTCCGTCTAGACCATTATTCTGTGTCCTCCCTGTCTCTCAAGGAACCAGCCTAGACCATTTCCTCACTCAGAATAGACAGAGGCAAACTTCACTTGTCAGCTTGTTCTTGGAATAGCCAGGGCCTGCAGATCTGGCCCCATTCTCTTTAGGCAGTTTGGACCTGTGAACCCCTGCATCAGTATTCCCACCAATGTTCCCTAAAATGCAGGCTCTCTGGCCCCTGTAGACTCACTGAATCGGAATCTCTGTAAACGGACCCTGGAGCAGTGTTTTCAACCATAAGTTCCAATGACTCGAGTGCTCTCATCAAAGCTTCCGAGATTATATGTAGCCCCACGGAACACTGTGTAGAATCCTTTAATAAACCACTGATCCTTTCTTAATTTTCATTAAAAGACCATTTGCAAAATACCTCTCTAGTGGCTTTTCAAGCTTATTTGATTATTGGGGACCCACAAGCTCACGTGCAAGTAATATAGCATCATCTCAAACATCCTCCGAAGGTTTGGGCCTGAAGCTGGGGCATTATGGGAAGGTGGTGGAACCTTTTAAGGGGCGGGGCCTAGTTGGAGAAAGTTGGTCTTTATCCTGGAAAGGGAAGTTGAGATCCTAGTGAGGAGACTTCCTCTACCTCGTGCCCCCAAAACATACACAGATACCTGGGAGTCACTGGCCCGGAGCTGCTATGTACTGAAATTAAGAGCCAAAGTTAACCCTTCACCTTTTTTTTTTTTGAATTTTTTAATATTTATTTATTATATATAAGTACACTGTAGCTGTCTTCAGACACACCAGCAGAGGGCAACAGATCTCATTACAGATGGTTGTGAGCCACCATGTGGTTGCTGGGATTTGAACTCAGGACGTCTGGAAGAGCAGTCAGTGCTCTTTAACCACTGAGCCATCTCTCCAGCCCAACCCTTCACCTTTTAAGTTAAGAATCTCAGCTGTTTCATCCCAACAATGGACACTGACAACATCCCACATAAGGAATTTAGCCAGGTTTGCAGTGAGCTTGAGGCTGCAGCCAGAAGAGAAAGCAGCCATGCAGGGAACATTCTGTGAACGTCCCTGGAGGCCAGCGTCTACGAGATTCACCGCAAGTCCCCATTTGTATTGTCTTGGACCCTCTTTCTTCACACTGCTGCTTTCTAAGATGGGTTCTGATAATCTATGCCCAGTCCTTCACTACGGAGTCACAGTGCAGTGATAAGACATTAACATCAACACCAACACAGCAAGTAGATGAAGAAGGGCAGCTTACTTCTGGTCTTAATCAGGTCTGTATCGCTGTGATGAAACATCGTGACCAAAAGCAAGTTGGAGGAAGAAAGGAGTACACTTCCATACCACAGTCCATCGCTGAAGGAAGTCAGGACAGGAACTCAAGCAGGGCAGGAACATGGAGGCAGGAGCTGATGTAGAAGCCATGAAGGAGTTCTGCTTACTGGAAGGCAGGAGCTTATGCTGAGGCCCTTGGGGCTGGGGGTGGAGTGCTGCTTACTGGCTTGCTCCTTATGGCTTGCTCAGCCTGCTTTCTTATAGAACCCAGGACCATCAGTCCAAGGATAGCACAATCATCATGGACTGGGCCCTTCCCACATCAATCGCTAATTAAGAAAATGCCTACAGTAGGCTTGCCTACAGCCTGACCTCATGGAGGCATTTTCTCAATTGTGGTTTCCTCTTTTCCAGTGACGAGCTTCTATCAAGTTGACATAAAACGATCCAGCACACTGCTCAGATACAAATGATATCAAAGCTAGAGGAAATGAGTGTGTACACGGTTGTTCCAAATTAGGCTTAATATTCAGAGCTCATTAAAGGAAGCAGCCCATTTTCCACAGGGAGATGGAGGAAGTAGATAAAGCCGTTTAAGTGACCCTGAGTCAGGTTCTGAGTATAGTTATTGTCACCCCTTTCTTTTATTGCCCTGGGGAGAAGAAAAACAAAAGCACCTCCGCCAGTACCTTAGGCCAAACCTCTTCCTTCTGGATAGCCAACTCCTCTGCCCTGTCCTGTCTCTCAGAGTCAGGCACCACACTGGACAGACGCGGCCCACTGAAGTGGTTGAGGTTTCCCTGGTCCTCAGAAATAAGCAGTTAGAGCCATCCCAGCCCCTATCTCCTTTCCCTTCTGGCCAGGGGGTGGTTGACTCACTGCCTGCCCACTGGGGAAACCACCGAGCACAGTGGCAGCCAGCCAGTGGCTACGAAACTCCTGGGAAATTCCTTCAGGTCCTGAATAGCAGCCATGTGTGGATTCCCCGTCTCTTCTCAGGTACCACAGTGGGCTTTAAGACGTGGGATCCTAACCCAGATGTGGCTCAGGCCTGCACGGTGGGGATTCACTCAGAGAGGATGCTGAGAAGAGAAACTGTGGCGTCCATCCATCCCCATCACCGCACACTTGAGCCTGCTTCCAGAAAGACTCATTGAGTGACCCCAATCCATGTAGGTGCTGGGCCTCCGTTAGCCCACCCTGGGCCTTTGGTTTTCCTCTGCTTCACGCCATCCGTGTTCACACACACAAACACATCAAGATCTTGATAGCTTGCAAGATCTTGACTTGCAAGCCTACAGAAAAATGTCTGCGTTTTTAAGCATGGAAGGTTATTCGCATGTAGCGACATGTGTGGCTGCCTCTTGACTTCGGGTAGATGCAGAACCTGTAGCCCAGCCAACGTCCAGAACGTTTCCATCGCTCCCTGTGTCCTTCCTACTCGCTCCCCATCGTCAGAGGAGAGCCCTGAGGAAGAGACTCGGTTCTAAGGTATTCTAGTTTGCTCGTGAAGCTGGATGGAGGGAAGATAGGCCAGAGCTGGGATAAAGCGGAAGCAGGAAAGATACTGTGTCCACCTCCTTTACAACAGGGAAGCAAAACGAAACCAAACCAAAAACAAAACAAAAAAAAAAAAACCAAAAAACCAAAAATCTTTATTTTTTGTTTTGTTGAGTCCAAAGACGAAAACCATATCCTTGCATATCCTAAACAAGGGCTTCACCACTGAGCCACACCCCAGCCCTGAGACACGCCTATTGCCACATCCTTTTGTCCCAAAGGAAACATTCCCAGAGTCTCCCTGGTCATGCCTTTCACCAGCTCAGCAGACTGTCAATCTCACACCTTGGGCCATCCCCAACCTGAGCCCACTGGGCCCGACATCTGGAACAATGATGTCGCTTCCTCCGAGGAGCCCTCCCCTAATGCCACAGCCTTAGCACCTCTTCCTTTTCTTTGTATGCCCAGGACCCCGCCCAAAGCCTTCAGGAGCCACTGAGCTAAGAACAGAACATGGTGGTTCTACCAAAGCCCTCTTCCCTGTGAGACAATACACTTCCCAGCTCTGACTGCATCCAGACGCCTCTCCCATGTTCCTGCTGAGGGTCTGATAACCTCCTGCCTCACAGGTCTGTAAAAAACAACTTTGTTATGCTCACCTCAGCCGTGCTGATGATATTAAAACATCTTGGGAACAAGCCAAATGTCAACACTGGGAGAGTTCATTAAACAAACTATGGTTCAATCTATAGGATGGAAAACTATACACCCATTAAAAATAACATCAAGGAAGCATATAAGTAGGTATGGAAAGCTGGGGAGATATCCTGCCATGTATAAAGGCATCTTGCAAAACATCCAAATGTTAACAGGTTTCCTCATTGAAGGCCCACACTGCCGGACATCATCTCATTCATCCGATAGGCTATTTCTCTGTGGGAGCCTCGAGCACTGTTACATGAAAGTTATCTACTGACACTGCCCAGCTTGACGCTTGTAACAGTGCGAGGGAAGAGCGCGCACAGGGGGTATGAAGCATTATGACAGCAATTCCGGTGCAGAACTGACCTCAGCGTCCATGTTGGTGGTTGTGCATGTCTCCTTCAGAAGGTCTTGCTCTGTTCAAGGGCTTGCTTGCATGCACAGCTCATTGTTTGGAGGGACTGACCGGTCTGTATCTAGAGGACAAGTGGCTGTTTTCTTTGCTTCTCAGGGGTGACTTCATGCTGCATGGTTTTATTTCTTGTCCCCCACCAGCTCCTTTCTCAAACAGCCATTCCTCATGACCCAGCAGATATAATCCCCCATACATAGCTGTCAGGTCAAAAGCTCCTCAGAGATATTCGGGCCCCAGTCCTCTGGCTCTGGGGAAGTAGATTACACAGTGTCACCAAAGTGACTTTGCAAATATTATTAAGGTGACAGACCTTGCGGCTCTTGGGTCCATGAGATCCAATCACATGAACACACGAAGGCATAGAACTCTATCCATCTGGGGACAGGAGAGACTCAGTAGAAGTGGTCAGGGAAGCATGAGAGAGGCTGCCTCCCATTGCTAGACAGGCACAGGGAAAGCATGAGGATGGTAGGGAGCCCTTGATGACTGGCAGGCAGGAAGTGGGACCCTGGGGCCTAAAACCACAAAGATGCAACCAACAGCCTGAACGGACTCAGGAGCCCATCCCGCAGCACCTTGATTTCCACCATCTGCAGTTCTAAGAGGAGGACTCAGTAGAGCCCCGCCGTGTTCCCACTGTGGATAAAAGTAGGTGTTGTGTTCATCTGTAAAATTTGAAGTAATGCGTTATGCCAATCATTAAGAAAAGGATCAATGCACTGTGATGGTTTAGGTCCGTCTCCCCGGAAGGTCTGTGAAAGCTTGGTTGCAGGGTAATGCTATTAAAAGTTCTGCGGATCCCTCAAAGATGGGTCCCGGAGGCTGAAGAGATGGGTCACCAGTCAAGGGCCCTTGACGCACAATCGTGAGGATCCAAGTTTGGGTCCCAACAGCTATGTAGCAATCTGGGCGGGCTTTGCAGATCTGTAACCTCGGCTCCAAGGAGTATGTGGAGAACAGGAGGTTCG
This sequence comes from Rattus rattus, assembly GCF_011064425.1. Lineage (NCBI taxonomy): Eukaryota > Metazoa > Chordata > Mammalia > Rodentia > Muridae > Rattus > Rattus rattus. The sequence goes on along the minus strand of NC_046160.1, from coordinate 19,369,978 downwards.
CTGGAACTTTCTGGCTTCCAGCCGAATTGTAGAAACACAAGCTCCAGGTTCTGAGGGAGATGCTGTCCCAACAGAAAGATGGAGAGTGATAGAGGTATGTCCAATGCCCTTTTTAAAGAAGTAGGTCGCAGTAGGTGGTCCTGAATCATTGCAACTATGCCAACGGGCTTCCCTACCCTTATGTAGCAGCTTGAAAGTTGGTATTTGTTCCACCACATGCTTCAGCCACATGCCTGCCAGAGGCCCAAAGCAATAATACTGCCTGTTAGCATCCTGTCTAGGCTCTGCTCCACAGTTAGCTGGCAACAGACTCACTATAAAGGGGGCTCTTGGCCCCTCCCCCCCTCCTTCTTGTTCTTCTTCTGTCCTCTCCTTCCTGCTCCCCCTCTGACCATCCCCCTCCCCCCCTCTCTCTCCATGTGCTCATAGCCAGCCTCTACTCCTCTGAGATCTCTCTCTCTCTCTCTCTCTCTCTCTCTCTCTCTCTCTCTCTCTCTCTCTCTCTCTCTGCCTTTCTCTATCTCTACTACCCTCTCAACTCCCCTCCCCATAATAAACTCTATTCTATACTATACTGTCATGTGACTGGTCCTTCAGGGGCAAGGGATGCCTCAGCATGGGCCCCAAGGAGGCACCCCTTTCCCCCATATCTGACTGCATGTACACCAAACATCTCCCCCCCCATCTATCTTTTTATAAAACACAATACTGCCCAATCTTGGACTTGAACCTCCCTAACTTAATTAGGTAAACTGCCTGTCGTGGTAGAATCGTGGCTTGAATCTGGACAGACCACACCAGGCCAATGCAATTCCATGTGAGAAAGGTTTATTGTGGTTCCTCAGGGAGGGTCTGCCTTTTATTTAGGCTGTGACGTAACCACTCGCAGGTAAAGGTGAGAGGTAAACCAAATGGACGCTGGAGATTGTATGGCCACCGCCATGACAACAGATGCGTGGGTCCCTGTGGCCTATGGGTCACCACCATCACTGGGTTTGGAGACGATCTGCAACTAACTGTAAAGCTGGCTCCTGATACCAACGCTGCCTCAGGCATTTTATCATGGTAACCTGAAGATGATAGGAATGGGGAATATGGCTTAGCATCAGTACGAATGCCACTTCCATAAACATCCTGACTCCTCCAACTACAGGTGAGTTTTTCTGCCTGTGACTTGTGCAGTCACTCAGCTCCTGAGTGTCCCCAGTCATTGCTATAGGCTACCTGAGCTTCCTATTACTCCTGCATAGGTTACAACTCTCCTCTTGGGTTCTCTGATACTAGGAGTGATGGATGAAACTGGTTCATCTTCGTTTTCCTTTCAGAGCACTACATAACAGCTAGTGTACAGTTGGTGCTAAATCTTTGCTGGGAGGATGGCTCACTACCTGGATGGATGGTTATTGTTTAACAAAATGAATCGCCATGACAGTTAGAAATGGAAATGCGGACCTCAGGATCTTGCAGAGGCGGGAAAGGATAGCTCACTTGCAATGAATACTGACGTGACAGACTAGAGGGAAAAAAGAACAGGAACTATAAACTCCGACTGCTGCAAAGGGATCTAAAGGTGCTTGGAATTTTAGTGCTTAGGTACCCGGTCGGTCGTAAGATGTAGATCGATAGATAAGAGAAATATGGCTGCGAGTCGGAATAAAGGGTTATGACGTCAGATGGGCAAGGCTGATGGACTCCTTGTCCAGTCTTGTCTGTGTCACTTAGCTGTGGGGAGCCGAGAGGTAGTCTTCCTCCTAGGCCAGCATGCTGGGGAAAATCACAGGATGAGACACGATCATCATTCACTGTCATGTATGACACGTGACCATCCAGCACTGTGTCATGTATGTCAGCGTGTAACGATAGAAGCCAGTCTCGCCTGGTTCGAGGTCCCATGCTCGCCTGTCCCCCATGGCTCCACACCTCCTGATGCTCAATAGTGTGCCTTGGTAACTCTGAGGACTCTGCTGCCTACAGAGCGTGTTTGGCAGGTGGCAGTGGAGGTGACTGTTCTGTAGGTCGAACCCAAGGCCTTATGCATGCTAGGTAAGTGCTGCATTGAGTTACACATCCCAGTCACCAAAACGCTCCTCAACCTCATGCACTCCTCACAACAGCCAGGCAGCCTGGGGAGCTCACATTACTATTTTACATGTGAATAGACTGAGATTTAGGTGAGCAAAATAAACTTGCCTGAGAGAGAAAGGAGGGGAAGAAAAAAAGGCTTGGGCAGGCTGTGGGTATTTGTTTCAGACACCTGAGAGCCAGCAGATTCTCCCTGTGCCACTGTGTCAGCCTATCCCAGGCAGAAAGCAAGACAAAGAAGTGCCCACGGAGGTGTCTCTGCCTAGGAGGGCAACTGAAAGTTCACTACCTAGTCAGGACGCAGGAACCCACACATGGGCTGGTCCAACAACACTCATTGACAGTTCATGCTTTCAGACCATCGGCCAAACAGGGAACCCAAGCACAGGTCACTCAGATTGATGGAGGAACGTGTCAGAACGAGGACAATCCCAAGATGAGAACCTTTGGTCTTGCTCCTGTTCACAGAGCCCCAGGAGAGAAAGGACTGCTACTTTCCGCCATACTGAAAGGGGGAAGGGACAGGCTGGAACAGAGGACCCAGGGCATTCCTCATGGGAAACACTGGAGCAAGTGGCCTCCTACAATGTGAGCTCCTCTTCCCATTGGGGTGATACTAAACCCTCCAGGTGGTCATCCTGGGCAACCCCAGGGTGACGCTAAACCCTCCAGATGGGCGGCCTCACTCTACCATGATCTATTGGTCCCCTTGCTGTGCCACTGCAGGAATGCTCCTGACCCTGGTCTTCTACCTCTCACTGTCCTGAGGCCTCAAGTTGAGTTGACCGCAGCTGCCCAAGCAGATCTTTTGGTCTGAATCTCCAAATGGTCTTCATGAGTCCCCCTCCCTTTCCTCCCTGGTTGGAGAGCTACTTTACCACCACCCCACACACATGTACATACTCTCCTCTCTTTGTCAAGGACAATACACAGCCTTCTGGCTTCAAAGGAAACCTCTGGGCAACCTCTCAAATGTAATACTCGGCTGTACTCCTCTGATGTGGATGATAAGCTACAGGAGGCAGAAGCAGTTTCCCACCACTGCCTCACACAGTCCCTTTCATGTGACAGTTTGGCACCTTGCTTTCAGAACGAGATGGTATTCCTGCACTCATGCTTTCCTCTCCACTTGCGACGTAAGAAAGAGTTAGAATCTTGTTCCCAGAGCCCGGGCACAGAGGCAGGGAAATCAAACATTCCCGTTGACCATAGCTTGGTCCCTCACCTCTTCTGCAAGCAGGGTAAACCAGGTCTTGGTCACCTCCCAGCTCTCAGAGGGGAGGCTGCAGAAGAGGTAACCCACCTAATGTTTTGCTGCAAAAGCAGGAACGTGGAGCCCAGAGGCTGTGTTGTAAGGCTGGCCCTGACATTAAATGTCTGTGGAAATCTAGACAAGCTGGCTACTCCCCTCCCCCAACCCCCTCTCCCAATCGCCCACCCCCGTGAGTTCACATTTCTCATCTCAGAAGCAAATGAGTAGAACCCTGTGGTCCCCAAGTTCCTTCCAGCTTTAGGATGCTGAGTTGGTCTTGGGGATTGTATGCAAGGCCAAGGCCTTGGAAGTTCAAGGACAGGGATGACGTCAGAATCCCTTTGGGCAGGAGGCTGTCACTTCCACCTCTGTCAATGGCTGCTTTGTTTCAGGTGACAGGACAGTCAGAGTCTGTCTTCCAAATTAGGGACGTGTCCTTCTCTACCTCAGGATAGAGACAAAACAAAAGTGCAGCTTCCTGGGTCTGGGGCCATCAGGCCAATCTCAGGCCTCAGCAGTTCAAGGAAGCTGCATGATCCAAAACAGGCAGTGCGTGCCTTCCAAATGCCCTGTCAGCTAAAGATAAAAATACCAGGCTCAGGGATGTTCCCAGTCATAAATCAATCAGCCAGAACTATTTCTGTTCTTATCTTTTGCCCAGGGTTCCTCCTTAAGAACTCCCCCCTGCCCTCTCCACTCTGCACCCCAGCCACCTTACCCTCGAAGTAGGGCGAGGATTCCCAGCTTCCCTTACTACAAGTCACTACCGTATCCATGCCAATATGGAGTCCTCACCCCCACTGCAAGTGGCAGGGATTTTGACGCCACCGTCGTTAGCCTCCATCATCTGCCCCGCAGGGGTCCACCCTGATAATCAGATTGGTTCCCTCCATGGTATGTCAGGTCTCTCAGCCTTTTAGGCAGAGGAGGTGCCCCTGGATTATGGTGGGTTCCTAGGAATAAGCAGTCTTGACTAAGCCCCCTCGCCACCGCCATGGCGACTGAGGCTTGTCATTCGTGTGCTTACAGGGATTAGAGTACCTGCCCCTTAGGGCCACTTGGAGGATTAAATGAGGCTCTGTAGATAAAGCATTAAACTTGGCACACGGCATATTGCAGATGTTCAAAAAACAAGAATTGCCTTCCCCTGCTAACCTCCCATCTGGCTCTCATCCTCCCTCGGCTGACCCACGTCTTGAAAAAGCTCCTTTGAGAAGATTTTGTCAGCCTGTCAGGTTCAAATCCAGCTCCTGGGGAGGCCCTTGAGGATATCTGATCTACTCCTAGATCCTAAATCAGTATCCTAGTAATAACCACAGATGCCATGTGGCTGGGCCATCTGGAGACTCCTGCCTTATCCTCGGGCTTCTACCGCCCTCTAGAGGCTGAAGTGCCACACTGCAGTCAATATTCGCTAGGCCCAGAAAGCCGGAGAGACTTGTGGCACTGTATGAGACAGCAGGCAAGGCAAGATATCCGAGAAAGTCAACACTTCAGAGCAGCATGGAGATCTCCAGTCCACAAAACACTTTCTGGGTGAGTTCCCGTGAACAATCTGTTTGGGCGTCAGCCTCAGCACACAAGGGAACCCCCAGTCATTCGTTGTTCACTCAGTAGAACCTCATTAATGAATGGTAAACCTCAGGTCCCACCTTACAACCTTCCAGAAAGTCATCTGGAACTGGTCTGTATAGCTCCGTGTAAATACCAGCTCGGTGTTGAAAGCATTGTCAACCTCAGTCACACTGTAAGAACAACCAACCTAGACTACACTGAAAGGTGTTTGTAGGCGGGATTGCTCCATAATAAAATGCTAACATTCACACAGCCCCAGGCTCTGTACCAACATCTCATCGATGGGACAAGGTGACAGATGCCTATAATCCTAACAATTGAGAAACAGAGGCATGGGGATTACAAGTTAAAGGCTATGTTCAAGGCTCCTAGCACGTTTTCCTTTCGCCTGGCGCCATCCACCAAATGTAAAACAGAGGGATTTCCCAAAGGGATACTGAGGACCATAGATTCCTTCTACTACTGCAGTTCTCAACCATTGGGTCATGAGCCCTTAGGGGGTTGCATAGCAGATGTCCTGCCTATCAGATGTTTTCATTGCAATCTTAACAGTAGCAAAATGACAGTAGCCATGAAAACAATTTTACAGTCGGGAGTCACCACAACTGTTGAAGGCGATGTTCAGCTATACTACAAGTATGAAGCTAGCCTGGGGTCTTATCTACAAAAGATGGGGGAGGGGAGAGAAGGAGGAAAGGAGGGAAATGAAAAGAAAAAAGAGAATATGGTAAGTGTGTGTGTGTGTGTGTGTGTGTGTGTGTGTGTGTGTACACGTATACATGCTCAATCGTTTTAGAAATAAGTGACTAGCTGCAATGCGGAAGATGCTAACATTCGATGGGAGAGAGCCTGTAAGCATCTCTCACGTGTTGAACAGCTAACAGACACATTTATTAGTAAATCATACATAACCAACCGCACCGTCTCTGCCTATTCTCCTTCGATGGCCAGACGTGCAGGCTGTGTCTTGAAAGGGAGTACCTGACCCCCCTACACCGTCTCTTCCATCCTGTGCTGTGCTGGGGCCTCCTGCCTGGGCACTGAAGGAGGAGGCTTGTCTCTCCTGCTCTCCTTACCAACTGAGAGCAAATGGAAGAAGACTCTACGCAGGGTTCATTAGGCCCAGACGTTGCATAAGAGCGAAGGGGGCCAAGTCTTTGATGGCTGCAGCTCCCTTATGTAACTGGAGTTTTTGGGTCATGTATTTATAGACTTAGAGCAGGGGAAGATCTCGGCGATTATTGTAGTCTAAGTCTTTCATTTCCCAAATCAAAATGCATCACAGGAAGAGAAGGCATCTGAAGGGCACACATTTGAAGTCAAACTCGGGCTTTCCCCTCCTGGCTGATACTGATTTTAGTATCACAACTCCTAGGTGAAAATTATCCTAAGGGAATTTCTTAAACAGAATCTTACACAGACATAGATGGGGGAGAGAGGAGACCCAGTGCATGGTGGGTACTCAATGATTGAATCGGCTGGAGTTTTGCACCAGAGAATAATCTAACCTTAGTAGCTCAACGACACTGGACGTGGCCTCGATTTCACTTCATTTTTATTGTCTTCCACGATGCAAAGGTAGGTGGAGGTTTTAATCTCCCTCTGCTGTCTCGCTGAAAACTGCGAGTGTGGCTCTCAGGTTAAAGCATGGCACTTTGAGGGGCTTGAGCGATATAAGCTTTCTGAATATGGCATGCAGATCTAGAGGAACTTTGGTTTAAGATTCAGGAGGTGTGTGAGGATTCTGGTTACATACGCCATTGACTGAGTAGGGACATAACACAAATACTTCCTAAACTCATTTCAAAACACGTGCTCAAAAGGGACTCGAAATCACCCAAGCTGCTGATTCGCCCCTTAGGCCAACAGCTCCCCATTTGCTTATTGGTTTCTTTGCAGCTCTTATTTGGATCAAAATTGTCCATCTTCTTGAAAATGTCATCCTGCTGAGTCCCACGCAGCATGCGGAAATCTGGATACTTCAGGATGTGCTTGTGGCTCCAAGGAATCCTTGCCGCGGTACAAACCACTGCTGGAGACCCTCTCTTCAGATCCTCACGGACCAGGATTTACAGTTTTCTGGTACTCCAGTGACACACTAGGAAGAAATGAAAGAATTCTCATTGCTATGGTTTCTTTCTGGTGTCTCTCCCACTCTGTCCCATTCATACCACAAACAACACCATGCCAAGACCAAACCCCCATTTTACAGTCTCAGCTATGGGGGACACCCCCAGCACTGGATCCCTTAAGTTCCTAGACCTTCCTTTATTTTAACTGAGCACTTCCCATGTAGCATCCAGTCTACTAGCACTCGTGGTCCTTGGAAAGCACAAATGTGTGGCATCAATTGTCCATGCAAACCCACCATGGGGGGTGGGGGCTTTGTAATTGCTGGAGTGCTGTTGTAGAGAAAAGACTATTCCAGGTTGGGGCTATTTGCGGGTCTCTTTAAATGATTGAGTTCTGCATCCCATTCCTTGAAAAAGCTAACTTTGCAACCAGCCCATAGGTACCACTCTTGTTAAAGATATAGATAAGGCTTGGGTAACCGTCAGCAACGGTAGCGTGGAGGGTTCTGGGTTGTAGGAATGAAGTGGCACAGCTATGGGAGCTTCACCGCATAAGGCAAGCTCTCCAGTTCTCACCTCTGAGCTAAAGCTATCGGCAGGCACAAGAATGGCTTGCCTGGGAATCTACCTGTCTCCTTCACTCTTAGCATAAAGGTCTGGGTGGCAGATTTTCCTGACATGAGGACTCTCCTATCCATTCCTCACGCCTGTCATATTGCGGGCAATAAGTACTCACTTTACCTGTAGACCAAGGCTATGGAATGTCAAAATCCACCCAACTGCCAATCCAACAGAGGTTTTGAGTATATTTGGAGCTCTCTATGCATAGCTACTCTTATCACACAAGGCTAGGCTAGCACTGAGAGCCCATGGAGAAAAAGATGCTCCTAGCTTGTTTTCCTTTTGCCTGGCGCCATCCACCAAATGTAAAACAGAGGGATTTCCCAAAGAGATACTGAGGACCATAGATTCCCTCTACTACTGCAGTTCTCAACCTATGGGTCATGAGCCCTTAGGGGATTGCATAGCAGATATCCTGCCTATTAGATGTATACATTGCAATCTTAACAGTAGCAAAGTGATAGTAGCCATGAAAATAATTTTACGTTCGGGAGTCACCACAACTGTATTAAAGGGTGTGGCATTATGAAGGTGGAGGACCACTGCTCTACTACATGCCTCTCCAGGATGGGAGTCAGTCACCACATAATGTGGTCATCTGGTTTCCCCAAAGGCTGCAAAGTCCTTGAGCATACCTATGTCCCCAGTATCTGGAAGGCAAATGGTAATGTTGAAAAAAAAAACCATCATGAATCGGTCATATTAGTTCCTTTCCTTCCCCTGCACCTCACATGGTGCTTTGAACAGAGGAGTCACCCAGATGATAATGATTAGCAGCAAAGACTGGGTTGTTCTGCAGACTTAGCCATTACCGGAAGCCAGCTGGAAAATGATGAAATTTCCAGGTGACGAATGGCTGCACACTCCTCATCCCTCCCACCGAGAAAGTAGCCAATGGGCGAGCGGCAGCTTCAAAGGGGGTGCTCATTACTCTCTCGCAAGTTCAACTCAGTGTCACACATGGCTCGGGGAAGGCACTCCTTGACCCAAGGATGACATTTCTCCTCCCTGCAGTACCTTCCCTTCCAGCCTGACAGTTAGCGCCTATCCGCCCCAAGGTGGAGGAAGAGTTGGTTAAAGTATCCTACCAGGGTGGTGAACTGGTCCACACAGGCGTTCCGGATCTTCTCCGGAGTGGCAGGGCTGTCTAGCTGGAAAAGTTGTTTTGCGTTATCTCCGTGCTGAGCTCGAGCTGCGCGAATGGCATCTTTGATGGCAAAGAAGATAGAAGAAGCCAGGAAAAGAGGTGGCTCCCCAACAGCCTGAATAGACAGAGAGTAGAGAATCAACCAGAGTGGCTCCTGACTTTGCATCATCACACAGACCCAGCAGGCCAGGCTATGAGCCCTGCAATGAGATAGCAAGTGATGCCCTTGAACAACGGCACTACTGGAACCACAGCGGATAAGCCAAAAAGAGGCAGCTATGACTAATAAAAGCCTGAGAAACTACTTCTTAAATGACTGATCTCCATGCGATTCCTTTTAGCTCGTACTATGTAATTTTCTCTGACAATACCATAAGGTGCACATTAAATAATTATATGATAGACCTTTGAAAGTTATATTAAATAATCATGATGGAGACATGGTTTGGCTATGAAGCCCTGCCTGGCCTTGGGATTCACTATGTTAACCCAGGTTGACCTTGAACTTTTAGAACATTGTCCTAGCTCAGCTCCTGAAGTACCAGGATTGCAGGCGTGCACCACCACGCCTGGCTACTGTTCTACAGATTGAAAATTTGGCGTGAGTTTTAGCCTCTCCCTCAGTTGCTGGCCCAGGGGAATAGTCTATCTGCAGCCTCGACAGCATTGCTAAATACGCACTGTAATTACATGTACAGATCTGCTAGGATTACAGGCAGCTCCTAATCGAGGTTGACTTTCCATCCCCAAGAGGCATAGAAGGAAGACCGCCTGCATCAGAATCACCGAATTAAAATATGGCTCTGCCTCCTTAAACTACAAACTTAAAATATCTGGGGTTATAATTCCCCGAGATACGTTTTTCTCAAGAGTTTAGTGACCCTAACACATGGTCCTTTGTAAGAACCCCACCTACCCTCAACAGCAGAGTGAACCATGATGCGAGCAAATACTTCATTGGCTACAAGCCATGGTTTTCCTTCCTCAGAGACACAGGCCTACACTGACAAGCTAGGTTGATTCTCGACCATGGTCTGTGCTTTTTATGGACAGGAATAAAGGAAGCTCTCTGTGCACAATTCCCCAGGCTTGTTAGTTCAGTTTTAAGGTTGGATCTCAACAACTAGAGGTGGTGACAGAATGTGTTGGAAGATGCTCCCCTCCTCTGCAGTGAATCTGCATGTTCTCAAAAGAACACAGAGATACTGTATCTATAAGATCGTCTCTGAGGATCAAGGACCAGGATGCATGACAGAGAGGAGCATAGATCAGACTTGGAGCCATAGGATTTGCTTAAGGAATCTCTCTGAGGCTCTCTTCTGTCAATATGATCAAGATGTGTTCTTTTCAGCCCAATTTCATCTGTTCTCAGCTCTGCTGCCTTACCAGGGCCACTGCCAATCCTCTTCCTTCTTTTGGAGGAAACCCTACCAGGCGGGTGACTGAAACTCCTTATCACCCGCAGTGGTCTCCCATCCTGGAGAAGAGAAGGCAGCACATAGCCACAGTACCTTGGATGCATAGATGGCCCTCTTGTTGGGGCAGTCCCGGAGTAGGGATACTCTGAACTCAATGGGGATGCTACCAAACGCAGGGATCTTGTAGGTACTGGGGCCACGAGTATGCAGGCTCCCCTCAGGGGAGTAGTGCAGCTCCTCCATAGTGAAGAGACCAAGGCCCTGGACAAATGCCCCCTCTACCTGCAGGACAAAAGGTGACCATGGTTACCACCTCCCCTCCAGTCTCCAGGACAAATACTGATAACTACAGTGGATGTGAAACGACCTACAGTGGGGCCTAAAATAACCTTCAAATTCCTGCCTGGCTCTTGCCACAGTACCAAGGCATCCCTATTGGCCTGTCACTGGACTTGGTCTCATAAAGAACATGCCTCTGCTCAGAACATGTTGGCAGAGTGGTAGGTACCATTACTCACTAAAACCTGCTACTATGCAGATGGAGATGTTGTTTCTAACCAACATCCAGGAAACAGGCTCATAGAGGAATTTCTGGAGTAGTAAACCCTGTGAGATTTACCTCCAGCCTTGCTGGGCTCCCACTCCTGTCTGTCTTCTGGGAGGATGTGTCCCCACTATGGCTTATAATCTAGGGTACCTTCTACACTATGCTGGTCCCCATCTGTTCTCCCATCCCTTATTCTGAAGAGTGACATGTGGCACTGCAAGGGTTGAGCAAACACAAGAGGGCGCTGTTGATAATCTTTGTGTCCATAGTACTTGATGCAATGCCTGCCTACAGAGGGCATTTCCAAAGCAGACCAAGTGTTGTGGTGTGTGTGTGTTTGTGTGTGTGTATGAGTGTGTTGTGTTTGTGTGTGTTTGTGTGTGTGTATGAGTGTGTTGTGTTTGTGTGTGTGTTTGTGTGTGTGTATGTGTGTGTTGTGTTTGTGTGTGTGTGTGTGTGTGTGTGTGTATGAGTGTGTGTGTTTGTGTGTGTGTGTGTGTGTGTGTGTGTGTAGTGTGTGTGTGTGTAAGAGTGTATGTGTGTATGAGCGTTTGTGTGTGTATATGAGCGTGTGTCTCTGTGTGTGTGTTTGTGTGTGTGTATGAGTGTGTGTGTGTGTGTATGAGCGTTTGTGTGTGTATATGAGTGTGTGTCTGTGTGTGTGAGTGTGTCTGTGTGTGTGCATTTGTATGAGTGTGTGTGTGTGTTACATGTGAGCATCCAATGTTTCCCCATGTACCATAATGGCTTCCCTTCCTAGATTAATCTATATTTATTTGTTTTCTGCTTTGAGAGTTGGATGAATGATCGTCTCTTATTCAGAATGAGGTTCCAGAAGCACTATTCTCTGTCCTGCTTAAAAACGATGACAGGCTGTGTAGCCGGTGACCTTCAGTTCAGTACGCAGGGTGGCAGTGGGCACACTGCTGGCCTAGTTATGCTGTTACTACCCTGTCCTCCCATAGACCTTACTTGTCCAATATCAATGGCAGGATTCAAGCTGGAACCAACATCCATGACGATATCCGTACGGAGATTCTGTGGATAGAAAACAGTTTGAGAAGAACAGAATATCTGAAATCCCACAGTGTGTATTAATAACTCTTTTTTTTCTTTTTTTTTTTTCTTTTTTTTTCTTTTTTTTTGGAGCTGAGGACCGAACCCAGGGCCTTGCGCTTGCTAAGCAAGCGCTCTACCACTGAGCTAAATCCCCAACCTCTTAATAACTCTTAGGTTGTAAATCCCAATCCAAATACCACTTTCTCAAACACGGAGCCCTGAGCAGGTTGAAACAGGAGTTCCCAGCACACCTGGACTGACACTATCAAACCGACAGTTGAGATTTTAGCAGCTAAGTAAAAGACAGGTGCGAGCTGATCTCGGAACACATCCACACATGAGTGGTAGGAAAAGGTCTGTAGGGACTGGGGCTTTGAACCTGAGTCTGGACAGATCAGTGAGAAGCAGTCAACAAAGTATATTGTGGCTGAATCCAAAGCATGCTGGTTTTATAGAGAATAGCCACATTATTAAATAGCCAAGGGGGCTGAAGGTATAATTTAGCTGGTAGACTGCTGGCCTTGTATGCACGAGTCCCTGGATTTCCTCCCCCAAACAAGAAAAAGCTAAAAGTAGATGACTGAAAAAAAAAGACAGGAAGAAGATATTTGTGCCACAGAAAATTATCTTCAGTTAGCAGAAGTGGTCGTTTATGGAGCAGAGCCCCACGCACTCCCACAAGTCAGCTTTCACTAGAACAACAGTCAAATGGCTGGGGCAAAAGCTATGAGGCTCACGGTCTGAGTTATGTCCTCTCTGGCCTGCATGGACCAATCCCCTACCTCTGGTGTAAGGTTTGTTTCCTAACCAGAGAGCAAGCCTGGGCCAGCCATTCGGACTGCAATTCAATTGTTTCTCTTCTCTCTTAGGCTAACAGCGAGCAAATGTCTTCTTACCTTATGATCCCCTGTTAAGCAGTCAATTTCTACTTCAGAGCAAGCCACCCCATAACTGAAATAGTGGAAGGGATTTCCGGAGTTTGTCTCAAAGCTGTAGCCGAGGTTGGGTGTCCTGGAAGAGAAAAGAGAAAAGGGTTTATGTGTGGTAGACAAACCTACCCCTTCCCATATACGCTTTGCCCCATAAACCTGTAAGTCCTTAAAGGTCTTATTTTCCACTCTCTGCCATCCTCTTCCAAAGCCTACGCATTTCAAATACTCAGAAATTTCCCTGAAAATGAGATATTCCAGAGCGTTCTGCTTCTGTTTCATTTTTCCAAAGAGAACAGTGTAAGCGTTCTAAACAACCTGGCAGCACTTAGCAGAAGCATGTTGCTTTCTGCACGGACGTCATGACAGCAACAGATGTGCTAGGACTTGTGGAGGATGTGGGAATCGCTCCCTAAAAGAGCGAGTGAGCGAGCGATCGAGCAAGTGAGCCAGAATCCTGGGTCCTCAGCAATGCAGCTCGGAATGGGATGGACAGCACTGGACTGTTCTCACAAGCTCACCTCTCACCTTTCCTCAGGTGAAAAGTCACCAGAGCAGGGCTCATAGCAACCTGGATGCAACCCCAAGCAGCCACTCTCCATCCCCTGACCCCTTGGGAACTTCAACAAGTGATTTGAGAAAAAAACGTTATTCAGGGATACACATGCTATGCCTCTGTTTCCTTTTCAGAGACTGAGTGCCCTGTACAACTGTCATAATGGATGGACCCTATAAACCTGTACACACACTCCCCAGAGGTTAAAGGAGGTCATCCCTGTGAAATTATATATTGTACATACATTCACTATATAATGTATGTTTATGTGACTATATATAATACACGCACGCACGCGCGCGCACACACACACACACACACACACACACACACACAGTATGGTACATAGAAATAATGTGAGCTGATATGATCAGAACTCACCCTCAAGCCAAACAAACACAGGCTGAGGGACAAGACTCAACCCCAGAGAAACTTCACTGTCTTTGAACTTTATTTAGGTGATTGTGGTGGTTTGAATAGGTTTGTCCCCCATAGACTCATGTGCTTGAATGCCTGGGCATAGGGAGTGGCACTATTAGGAGGTGTGTGTGTGTGTGTGTGTGTGTGTGTGTGTGTGTGTGTGTGTGTGTGTGTTTCATGACAACCACATATTCATTCAAGACATTTTAAAAACAAACTTGAAAAGCTTTAAGTTAGATTTCCCAGAAACATGGTGATGGCTAACTTTAATTGTCAGCTTGATACCGTCTGGAATCACCTAGAAGGAGTCTCAGTGAGGAACTGTTTAGATTGCTCTGACCTGTGGACATATCTATGAGGGATTTTCTTGGTTTTGGTTAATTGGAGTGGAAAATCCATCGTGAATGTGAGCATCATGGTGTCGTGGGTTGGGCTCTGGACCACATGTGAGGGGAGGAGAGGAGCTGAGTGTAGGCAAACATTCTTCTTCTCTGCTCCTGACAGGATGTGCTGTGACCCAGTCACTCAAGCTCCTGCTACTGCAGCGACGGATCAGAACTTAGGATTATGAGCTAAACCCTTTCTCCCATACAGTATTCTTGTCAGGCATTTTGTCATAGCAATAGGGCAGTAACTGCAATCGATTCTTTTTATAACTCCAGATTCGAATGGGAGGGGTTTCTAGCTAATCACCCAATGACGCGATTTTAAGACTACGGAATGTGTGTGTTCCCTTCTACGCCTCGCGGCACTAATAAAGTTCCACCATTCCCTGTATGTTGTAAGAAGATCACAGACTCTAAATCTTCCTGTTCCCCTGAGGGAAAGTCAGTAGGAAGGAATCCAGTGCTATGCACAAGGAAACACACAGGTTGCCCAAACACCTGTCATATGGTATCTCAGTGCCTTATCCTGCAGAATGCGGGACAGATTTGTCCTTCCTCTAGGAAATTGCGCACTCAAAGGTCTGGAACTGGCATCTTCTAATGCAGCAGCTCCTGTGTGTTCCTTCATACTTAGTTGGTGATTGTATGTGATGAAGCATCTTTAGACTGAATGAAACCAGCGTGATCCCTCTGACATAATGAAGGTTCTAGGGACGCTGCTATTTTTCTGGCCACGGGCTAACCAGCATCAGAGCTGTCAGCACACGGGAACGGGCAGGGAGAGGATCATACTCACTTATAAAATCCAGTCGCGGACAAACTCACTGCGCTCGTATAGGCGTCCATCACCTGAGGAAGACAATGGCCATCAGGAAGGGACAACTGTGGTTTCTAAAGGCCTGGCCCGGGGTTGGGGATTTAGCTCAGTGGTAGAGCACTTGCCTAGAAAGCGCAAGGCCCTGGGTTCGGTCCCCAGCTCCGAAAAAAGAACCAAAAAAAAAAAAAAAGGGGGGGCTGGCCCATTGCTAAGCTTATCGTTAGTCCCATATTTCAGATGAGAACTAAAGGCTTGGAGAAAACAGCTTTTGGCCTAGGATCTATACTAAGCATATGATATAATACATACATTGGTGACTGTGTTTCCTCATCTGTGTTACCTGCTTATAATGGGTCCTGGACTACACAGCTGATAGCACAGGACAATGAGTTTCATGGGTCGAGTGAAAGAAAATTATTATCAAGGCTGTTATGAAAATATTCCAGTTGCCTGACAAATCTGTCCACACATCACCAGAATTAAATTAGAGTTGAGCAGTCTTCTTCATGCATGTGGTACTTAAGGACAGGAGTGTGGAAAGGGAAGTTGAGATCAGACAGGGTGTGGAAAAGGAGTAGACATGACACAGCTTGTTTTCTCTGAGTCCCATTTTGTTACTTCTCTCTCTCCTTGGTCCTTCCCGTGTGTGTGTGTGTGTGTGTGTGTGTGTGTGTGTGTGTGTGTGTGTGTGTGTGTGTGTGTGTGTGTGTGTTACACTGCTAGAAATTGAACCTAGGACCTTGCATATGCCAGGTAGCTGTTCTACATTGAGCTGTATGCCCATCCCTTGACTTCTTGAGACAGTGTCTTTCTTCATAGCTCAGGCTGGCCTCTGATTCATATCCCCTCTGCCTCTACCTACAGGCCTGCAATACCTCTGAGAAGTGTTTGCATGCCGACATCTAGTCTAGAAAGAATCCAGGCAACTAGGGTCATTCTGACTGGGATTTTCTGTTCTATCACTCCTAGCATCTAATGGGACATCTAAATCTCTCAGGAATGACATTTCAGTTGCCCCAGACTGGAAAGTTGGGTAAGAGGAGGGATTGTCAGGAAGGCCCTCAGAGACATGGGGTTTTAAGAAGACATGCCTCACAGGGCCTGCTGACATATGTGAGGATCCATACCTGAGTGAGTCAAGTCATCAAATGGAGGTGCTTAAGGCGGACAATCCATCCTTTAAGGTTTGGGGAGGCCAGAGCCCTGATCTCCACAAGCATGAGCTTGTTCCTGCCCTGTGACTCAGACAGAGCTCACCATCAACATGTAGGTGACTAAGTCATTGTCTCCTACATATGTTGGGTAGGGACAAAAGTCCTGCTGTAGCTGATGTACTTCTCCTTTTCAAAAAGCAGCTTGGACCAGCTTGGACTTACCCATGCCTCCCAGGGGCCGTTGGGTTTCTTCTTCTTGAAAGGTTCCAGCCTTTTCAGTATGGTCTGGCATGCTTCCTGGAGGAAACCCCACCAGACCCCAGACACATCAGTGCTCTGCCTCCGTACCATAACACCCAAGTTACCTGCACAGCTCAGTGACCCGCAGTGCTGCCTCCAAGCAATGCAGATGACGCTCACAGTGGGCCCTTGTCTAGAGAGCCCTTCTGACACTATAGGGAGGTAGCTTCTCCTAGCACGCTCCTTGTTGAGGACAACCCTCATATGAGAAAGAAGCAAGTAGCTGGGATCCAGTTGATTCCATAGTCAAATATCAATTTTAATCCACTATCTGTGGCCAGTTCCAGCCCTGGGTAGTATACCTTCCCAGAAGCCACTGCTTTCATTCCAATCTCCTGTCCACTCTGGACCCAGCTTTCCTGGCTTTGATAAGACATGATTAGGCCAGAGTTTCGCTATTAGCTGGCCATATGAAGGAAGAGCATCCTCCTCGGTAGCAGAATGAAGTCATGACCGTAGCCAAAGACCCTATTACAGACCATCAAGGGAAGCTCTTGAGAGCCCCCCAAACCCAGAGCCCATCCCTAGCTTCTCAGGCTCCTCGAGGCTCCCCACTTACATAAACAGCCTGTCCGTTGAGGTCAGCACTGGCAGAGGCAGCTGTGGGAGAGGTGTTAGGGACGGTGTTAGTGCTCGTCTCACTTATATGAATCTTGGAGGTGGGGATTTTCAGAGCTCTGCTGGCCACCTGCAACAAAGGAGACATCGCTCTCTAGGAAAGAGGTTATCATGGAACTTGGCTGCCCCTCTTCCTCGGGGTGAAGTTCAGTTTTTACTGACAGAGGCAAAACAAAAAGCCAGTCTTGTGAGCTCTATTCTGTTGATCCCGGAATGTTCTCACCCCTGGCTGAGTTTGAAGGGGAACCTCTTGTACAGTCTGGTTGGCTAAGACATCTATAATCCCATTTTAAGCAAATACTGGAATTTCTTTTTAAGTCTGGATAAAACTCTAGAGCCAAGCAGATGCTCTGACTGCGATCCAGCACCATGAGCCCAACTCCCCTGTGAGGTCTCACCGAGTTGGGAAGATGAGCTATTGTCACACATCAAATGAACGTGGAGCCCGGATGTGTAATGGACACATCCTAGGACCTTGTCTAGTCAATCCTTTAGCACAGATAAGAGGGGAGAAGACTTGCCCATGGCCATGAGTAAATGTGCTCTCAGGCCTGCTGCTTCTCCTGGTACATCACACTTCTCAGCGTCATCAGCATCTTTCTGGACACCAGATGTCCTTGACATGGTCCCCAGGATTCTCACCTGAACCATCTTGGTGTGAAGGCCTTGGCCCATCTCAGTCCCTCCGTGGGTCAACAGCACCGAACCATCAGTGTACACGTGAACCAGAGCGCCTCCCTAAGGATGGAGAAGGCCAGCCACAGCAGTCGGTAAGTCTCGACTCAGCTCTCGAGCTTTGGAAATGAAGATACGGAGCCCACGAAGAAGGAAACCATCACCCATGGTGTAGTGTTTTTAAAAAGACCCGGGCAACAATTTCACGGTGTAGACCTCACTTTTTAATTAAGTAGCCCTTCAGGAGTTAGAGAAATGCTTTCATCTCTCTGTGTATCTTGTCTTGAGAAGGACATAGGTCATTTCTCTCTGTCCCTACGCTATTCCTGAAAAAGGAAAATGAAGAAACCGTGTGTCTGTGTATAGTCTTGTAACCACAAAGGGTGAGAACTAGAAGGTTGACCCCAGATCCTCATGTAACCACTCCTTCACATACTACACTAATGGGTATATGCAAATTTCATTTTATTTCAGAAGCAGAGAGAGCCTCCTAGTCAAACCTGTTACCAGCAATGAGAGAATCCTTTTATCAAACAAAACAAAACAAAACAAAACAAAACAAAATCAGTAATAGAATTGTGTCCCAGTCCAGAGGATATGGCCAAGTTACCTAATGCAATTACCTGGTTCAGAAAAGGAAGTGTAAAGCTTATTCCAAACTTAGTTGGGATTATACACAGCCCTCTCTTTTTCCAACAATTCTCCCTGGAAAGAAAAAAACATTCAAGGCCTCACTTTCTGGCCTAGAACTCACAGAGATTTGCCTGCCTTGGCCTCCCCCGTGCTGGCATTAAAAGCGTGTGTTTCCAGGCCTGCCTTTAAAGAGCCTTCTTACAGAACACATACATGTGTCTAGTTGGGTATATTTTCATTATCACCTTTGTAATAAGTCACCATAGGACATCCTTAGAGCCACTTACACAGTTACTTGAATCATGCCCCAGTAGGGTAGACAAAAAGCAAGACTTGTGGGAATCTTGGTCTCCAGTCTTCCACGGCAGGTAGCATAGACATCAAAGTATTATCAAATTTCCTCCCTAAGTGAAGTTTGCATTTAGACAGTATGTCCTAATAATCTTTGACTGTCCTTGTTCCAAGGAGAAAGATAATGATGCTTTCTCTATATATTTGTCCAAATAACTCTGTGGAGAAGACAGAGTCAATACAGTCCTTCCCACTTTACAGATGAGTAAACCGAGGCTCACTTCAGAGAAACAGAATGACTGCCAAAGTCAAAGGCATTTGCTAATTTCAAAGGAAGTCACATAGTGTGGTGTTCTTGGTCCCCAACCAATGCTCTCGATAAGGTGGTACTCTCAGAAGGCACACAAATGGATACAAGTGAACCTCAATTAATGTCTCTGTTACTGAGTGAAGGCCGGACGTTCCTTGTTCCTGCCCTGAGATCATCCGCAAATATTAAAGAGAAAACGGTCAATAAGCCAGCAGGTTCGGGAGTCTCAAAAGACGCCCATTGAACCATCAGCTTGTTACTTGGGAACAGCAGAAAGGCTGGACCCCAGCAAAGCAACAGAGCATCAGAACTGCAGACTCCCCGCCCAGGCTTACTTGTTGAATTTCTCCACTTCCATCTTGCGAGCGAGATACTGAGAGCTGGCGATGCATTCATCCCAGCACCTGGGCAAGGTGAACCCCTCCAGCTTCTGGTTGAAGTGAGTCAGGTCCCCTTCTTTGTACATGTTTTTCCTCCGTACCTGTACAAGACATTGGGTCTTGTCAGCTTCTGGTCCCTCTGCAGTGTCTGTTTATACGCCTGCCCCAGGAAATGACCCATGTATGAGTCACTCTTCCCCCAAAATGGGCTTACCCACTGTTAGCGAGAACAGCTCACCTCCTCTGCAGGCAGCCCACAGGTTATGGCGACCTCACTCATCCAGTATTCTGCGATTAGCATCCCCTGAGGACCCCCAAAACCTCGGAAGGCTGTGTTGGAGGGCAGATTAGTCTTGCAAATCCTCCCAGTGCCTCGAATGTTGGGGATCTTATAGGCATTATCCATGTGGAACAAAGCTCGTTCCATTATCTGAAGCAGGAGAAACCAAAAGGCATAACACAAGCAAATCCATTGACTCTGTTCGAATGCAGCTCAGGTAGTGCACCCAGGCCTGTCTTCCCTAGGCCAGCCTCCAACAGCTCTACTTCAGGCCCCTGTTACTTCTCTCCTAGAACAACTTACTCTCCTACGGAGGTCCCCAACCCAGCCTCTCACCTGGGAATCCTCCCAGGACCTCCAGTTGGAACTGTTGGCCTCTTTCAAAAACAAGTTAATTTTTTTTTTCATTTTGGTCCACTGTAAATTTGTCTTCTTTAAAAACAATTTGTGTGTGTCTGTGTGTCTGTATGTAAAACAGCATGGTTTTTTTTTTTTTTATGAAATGACCAAGAATTTGAGAGAGTGCAAGAGGTTTAAATGGGAGAGGTTGGAGGGAAGAAAGGGAAATGATTTAACTATATTTTAATATATGTGTGTGTGTGTGTGTGTGTGTGTGTGTGTGTGTGTGTGTAGTTGTATTTGCTGTGTTCTCACCCTTAGCTGACTCTGAATAAAACTCTGCATTGTAAATTTACTCATGTCCTGCTATACTTTGAAAGCATTTTACTGGTATGTTCTTGTTCCCCAACAGAGGAACAATAGACAGCTTCTTAGGTCTGCAAAGAACTGTGTTTTACCTTCCTAAAGACTCTAAAACCCAGTCTCCAGCCTTCTACATTTCACAGTGAGTCTATCTTCTGTATTGTGCATATTGTACATTGTCTTTCTAAATCTTAAAATTGATATCCATTAATTTGTGTGTGTGTGTGTGTGTGTGTGTGTGTGTGTGTGTGTGTGTGTGTGTGTGTGTGTACAGTTTATGTTGTTTCTTGATAGCCTCTGCCACTGTTTGTTTCCATTCTTTTTTCTTTTTCCGAGATGTCAATTATTTCGACGTCCTGGGCTAGTCCTCAATTTTTCTTGTATTTTGTTTTCTACCTGTGCAGTATTTTCTCTCCAAGGGAGAGCCATTGAGTTCCTTTCAACTTCTCTTATAGTTTGAACTTACAAGAACTCATTTCATTCCTGGACTTGTCTAGTGTTAACTGCATGCTGTGTTCTCTCTCTCTCTCTCTCTCTCTCTCTCTCTCTCTCTCTCCTCTCTCTCTCTCTCTCTCTCTCTCTCTCTCTCTCTCTCTCTCCTCCCCTCCCTCCCCCCTCTTCCCTCCTCCCTCCCCTCCCCCTCTCTGCCCAATCCCCCTCCTGAATGGTGTTGAATGAATGGTGTGAAGCCCAACCCTCCTAAAAAGACAGACACTACCCTTCATTGCTTGTATTTGCTTCTTTCATTCTGGTTTGAATTTCCTTCTCCAAGTGTAGTTTCACTTTCCTATAAGTAAACTGCTTTCTCTGTCCCTCTATCTCAAGTCCATTTTTGCTTGCCTTCATAATTCTACCAACTCCTCCCCTTCCTCCCTTCCTTTCTTCCTCCCTTTCTTCTTTCTTTCTTTCTTTCTCTCTTTCTTTCTTTCTTTCTTTCTTTCTTTCTTTCTTCTCTTTCTCTGCTTCTCTCACCCATTGTGTTTATAGTTTCTTTGCGTTGCCACCTAGGGCTGTGTACAAACCGTATTTCTGGGATTGAATTACAAGGTTTTACGATCTTTGGGGATAACTAGCGCGTGCTTGTCAACCTGATTTACTCTAAAACACCAAAACACGCTACACATGGTGAGAACACTAGAAATGCGTCCTGGTTCGGACAGCTGTAATAGGTCTGAGTGTAAGGTTTTCTAACGGAAGTAATTAGCTCCTAGCACAGAGGGGGACTCAGAAGGTCCAATGGGGAGCCCGCTTTTCCTGAAATGTTACTTTAAAAACAGAAACGTAAACGTATATAGCCAGACTGGTCATAAAGTTAGGATAATAGCCTTGTAAAAGTACTGCTACCGAGGTCAATTTGATAACTCTCACAATTGGTTTCAGTTCACCCACTGTCTCTACTTCCTTACTTTTTTTTTCTATTTCTTTTTAAAGTGTGCTTATTGGTTTACTCGAGTGGGTGTGTCACGGCACACGTGTATAGGTCAAAGGACGACTGGCAAGAGTCACTTCCCTCACCAAGGAGACGCCAGAATCAGACTCAGTCCACCAGGCTTGGTGCCAAGCACCTCTGCCCGCTGAACACCATCGTTCTGGCCTTACCGGTTATTTTACTTTAACACTTAATTATTCCAAGCTCATCTGCCAACACTGGGGCAAAGTGAGCAACACACAGAGATGCTGGGCTTGTCCTTGCCATTTAGGACCACAGAGCCTCAGCAGAGCTAAATACAGAAATATTCGAGAAGCATGTTTGACATTACTCAAGGTTTTATCCTAACAGACAGATACTCAGCATTAATATACAGTATGAGGACCTACTCCAGCCCAACCAGTATCATTAAGATGATAAATAGATGATAGATAGATAGATAGATAGATAGATAGATAGAATTAGATAAGTAGATAGGTAGATAATAGTTGATAGATAGATCAATGATACATTATAGATAAATGGTAGAAGATAGATGATAGATAGATAGACAGAAATAGATAAGTAGATAGGTAGATAATAGATTGATAGATAGATCAATGATACATTATAGATAAATGGTAGAAGATAGATAGATAGATAGATAGATAGATAGATAGATAGATAGATAGATAGATATGTTCTAAGTCAACAGTGATACAAAATATTCTAAAAGGGAAAGGGAAGTGTCAGAAACACTACAGTCCCCAGGAAGCAAAAAATGGTGTGGTGAGGAGTTCTAGGATTTAGAGGTTTAGGGTGTTCTTTTATGCCTCTAGACCTCAAACCTTTACGAAGATCCAGCAATCTAAAAATTTCAATGATTATAGAGACTAAAAAGGCTCGGCTACCCCCTTAAATCCTGTTCTTTCTATCCAAAAGGTCAATAAAAGGTAGCGTAGCAAAGGTCTTAGACATTAATTACTATATTCCAACCAAATGCCCACAACACACACACACTCACAGACACAGACACACACACACACACACACACACACAAGCTTTGACCCCAATTTCTATACCTACATCTGCAAAATCTCATCAGAAACCTATGCTTTCACGTTATTGAGGCCACAAGGGGTGCCCCAACACTCTTGTTGGGGTAGTATCAGAAAAAATTAGGTATGGATCTAAGACTCACCACAGGCTACCTGTAGCCATTTATAAAACCTTACCCACACCCTATATAAAGCCACTGCCAAGTACATAAGAGCCTGGACTTACACACTCACTTAGCAGGAAAGACTACTTACTTTCTTTCCTTCTGGATGGTGTCAGGGGTCTAATAAAGCACAAAGGCCTTCACCATAGCCCTGCTGTTCAGACATTAGCAGGCTTGGAGCCACAGCTGCTGTATGTTCACAATTACAATATCCTATGTTTCCTCAAGCTGTGACACAGAATACATAGCTTTCTCTCTTGCTCTTAAAATACAGAGGTAATAGCCGTATTTCCCCAAGAGGAGTCCAAGTTCCAAGCAATTGCAAAGCAGAGTAAACTTACAGAAATAAGAAATGAACCAATCATTAGATTTCTGAAAGCTAAAGACAGAGTAGTTATGGAATAAGCCCCTTGGCATTCGAGGAAAATTAATTCAAATCGTAAAAGTGTTCTACCTGGCAGTGGTGGCACACGCCTTAATCTTAGCACTGAGGGGGCAGATCTCTGTGAGCAGAGGGATCTTAGTGAGTTTGAGGCCAGTCTGGTCTACAGAGTGAGTTCCAGGACAGGCAAAACTACACAGAGAAACCCTGTCTTGAGAAAGGAAAAAAAAAACAGCAACAAAGAAAGAAAGCCATCCACGTCAGAGTATAGATGATGTGGAGCAGGTGCTGAATGGAAATGTAGTCAGCCCCTAAGGCCAGGCCTTGTGAAAACATCCTCCAAGACTCAGGAAGGATGGCTGGAGAGAAGCCTCAGCAGTTAAGAGCCTTTGTGGCTCTCGCAGAGACCCAGATCCAGCTTCCAGCACCATGAGGTGGCTCCTCACAGCCATCCATAGTCCAAGGTGTAAGGGATCTAATGCCTCTTCAAACATTGGAGGGCACCAAGCATGCCCATGATGCAGAAACATTCATGCAGGCAAAACACTGATATATACATACGTGTGTGTGTGTGTGTGTGTGTGTGTGTGTGTGTGTTCTCCAAAAAAAGTACTTAAAAAGGAAAAAGAATAAGGAAGAAACCAGGACAGCAGCAGCCACAGCTGTCTCAGATGAAGGAAACTTAGAAAATTGGTCCCCTGACAGCATAGAGTAAGAGTGTGGCCTTGGGAAACTCTCCAAATGAAAAGAAGGTGAGAAAAAAAATAAATTTAAAATATTAAAAGAAAAAAACTACAAAAAGGTGAGTTGAAACTGGGTCCTTTGGAACTCCCAAGATTATTTCTGACATTCTTAATGCATTTTCCAACATATGTAAAGTAAATAGTCGAACTAAAAATAACACAAATAGGGGGTGGGGGATAAGGTTTCTACATTTACCCCAAAAAATAAACCAGACAGCCCAGCTAGACGAATTAAGTTGTGTAGATGAAATATAAAAACAGTATTGCTAAATCAAGATGGAATTCTCCAAAATATTCAAGTAACCCAGAGAAAGACAAAATAAATGAATAAATAAATAAATAAAAACAAAGGCAGACTACTAAAACCTAGACAAGAAAACAAACACAGAATAATAATAAATCAATACGAAAAAGACAGAGATTAACAGAGTACATTTAAAAGTAGCACCTAACTGCATGTCCTTGAAATTTTCACCTCAATGATAATAATAACATATTATTATCCATATAGGTGGGTTGAAAGCCCAAGTATAGAAAATATAGCGTGTAAATATTAATAACATGAATAAAAGTGATTTTAAGTAACATTAGACAAAAGAGACTTGTGAACAAAACGTTATAAAAGAGAAATTATATAATGATAAAGTGTCAGTTTCCCCAAAGACCTAGTGTACTCATAAGTTTAGTATCAAACAACAGAGAGGAAAAACACATGTAATAATAATTACCAAAGCTCAAAGAGGAACAAGAGAAAGAACAGGAAACACGCACTTAGAGTCAGAGGTTCCCAGGCCCCTTTCCCAAGATCAACAGATGCTCGACTGAAAATCAGGAAGGAGGTGGAAGAACTCAGCACAAGCCGAAAGCAGCTACCAGACACCTACATAGGAACTGCCTTAAGTGGCCTCAGATCAATAAAGTTAAGGATCATCGTGAGAGAAGTGGCTTATCCTGGATCATTGGGGTGGACCTGAAAGGACAGGATGAAGAATGGACACAGGGCCAGGAGGGTGGTATAGGGCAGATGTAGAAGGTGGAGAGACAGAACAAGGCAAGGACAAGACAAGGACCCACCCACTGAAAAACTCAAGCGACAGATTCTCCCCCAGATCTCCCAGGATGATGGCTCACCCAACACTTTGACTTCACACCCATGGCCCCTAGAACTGTGAAAAGATAAATGTCTACTATGCATATTTTTAAACACAACTGGATTTCATCAGAGGATGCCTCTGTGCTGGAACGGAATGCACCGCAACCTGACTCAATCTGTACCTCATGGAGTGTGCATTACTTTTGTGACAAGTAGCTCCAGGTCATGCTGCTGCAGCCATCCCTTACAGGTAGGTAGCTAAGTGACCAAACCACGGTCAAGGGAAGCAAATGCAAAGCTGTAACCGAGTTGCCATTTCTATACGTCACTTCCATTTTCTGTGCCCACAAATACCACCTGCCCAGGTCTCTGAGCCTCTGTTTGGAGCTGACTGATTCGTGAAGTGTTCTTTGATCATTTAAACTCTCTGAATTTAATCTCTGTTCAAGGCTTTTATTTTATAAACAAACTAATGTCATATCCATTTGTCATGCATGCACGCATGAGTTCTCCCTCCCCCCCTCTCTCTCTCTCACACACACACACACACACACACACACACACACACACACGCTCCTGAAGGTGTTGTATTTATAGCAGGGCTAGCATGGCAAAATATCCCGAACAGAAAGGATGGGTTTCTAATCATAGATATAACATGAGCATTCTCCAAGGATGGGACTCTGAAAGTGGGGAGCATCAGTTAGGTCATTATACAGCAATAATAGGTAGGGAAGCCCACAGACTGTGCAGCACACCCTTGGCCTTCCAGTCACTCCCAGGGGCAGCCAGACCCTACTTACACTCCGAGAGAGATCCTCGGTGTTCCCACCATTGCTGAAGTGAGCCACCTCGAGAGCCACCACAGTCCCAGTCTTCATGAAGCCGACCTGATGAAAGGAGAGCCATTCTCAGTAACACCCGTGTCTGTCTGTCTGTCTGCCTGTCCTGACCCATCCCACTACCCAAGGAGACAGAAAAGATCAAGGACCTTGTATTTAGCCAGGAAGGGATGTCTGCCACCAGTTATCAGCATGTCCTCATCGCGGTCCAACATGCAACGTACGGGCCGGCCAGTCCTGCGGCAGTGGGGGACCAAGAGGGTTAGAGACCTGTGAGCCTCCTGCAGCCTGAGCCCCGTGTGACTCGGATGCTAAACAGCATGGCGGATTCCTTTCCATCTAGGCAATGAACTTTGCAGTGGTGGTGCTGTGCTGAAGAACCCAGGGAATGCCATGCTGTGAGTCCTCCCCTTACTCCTAGGGCGCTTACAGCCAGTTAGGGGAAATAAGACGTGAATGCAATGTTCAAAGAAGCTAGTAAGGGTATCCTTGCCCTTCTGTCCAAGGGTTTGAAACACAGAAAACAGAGAAATCAACACAGGGACAATTACTTTCAACAAGGGGAGAATCCAGGAGGCCGTCCTGACCCAGCTGGCACATGGCTCTATTTCTCAGATACTCTAACCGTGGTGGGAGAAGGGGACCTAGAAACTCACTTGTGTGCAGCCAAGGCCACTGCTGTGGACACCACAGTGCTCCGGGTCTCCTTCCCTCCAAATCCTCCACCCATTCTCTTCACTCGGACTACGATTCTGTTGTCCGGAACGCCCAACATTTTTGCAACAAAGCTCTATGCAAAAGAAGAAAAAAAACCCTCGAATCAACACATCCTCTGGACCCTTTCAAGGTCTGACCTCAACCTGTCCAGCATGCCTGGGCCTATGCATGACTAAAAATTCTGAAATTTCTGAAGTGAAAAATCTCCCTCACCTCCCAGTGCTGGCTGGTGCCAGGTTCCAGCACTCACTGTTCACCACTGAGTGAATTTAGGCAACTCAGGTATTTCTTTTTAACAAGAAGGGCAAGATAACAGTATACATTCAGAGTTTTAAAAGAAAAATCATCTCATTTGGCAAGGGTGTTCAGGTCAGAAGGTTAAGAGTACATACCAAAAATCCTGGCAGTCAATATCATGTTCGAGGTAGTACATGCACATGTAATTTCATATTGATACTACGTGTACAATATCATGCACAGATGGCAGTGCCTGCTAAGTTAGTGTGGTCCCCTATGGTTATCACTTAGCCCCATACTTGATTTTAGAAGATGAGCTATTTGGGCAGGACATGCCTTGATGTGTGTTGGCTGCATAGCATCAGCATTGTAAACGTGAAGATTTACTAGGTTCTAGTGCAAATACTGAAATGCATCTGGTTGATGAACTAACACTAGCAAGATCCATCTTATTCATGAGAAAATGGAAACAGAAACAGTTAAAGGGCAAGCCAATGCCCCCTTGGGGATGACAGGATCTGTCTCCAAGACTCATGTCCCTTTTAGGATCTATACCTACTACCTACCTCTTTCCGTTTCCTACCCTGCCTGACCTGGTCCACTAGGAGCTCTCTTGTCACTGCCGCCACTTCCTTGAGCTGACCTGGGTTTTCATGGTGTTCTGTGTGCTCACGAACAGCTCCATCTCGCCTGCCTCGCCTTTTGGTACGGCAATGGTGCAGTTAGTCTCCAGGTAGAAGTGCTCCTGGCCACCGATATACAACTCTCCTGGGGAAGGAATGAGAGATCCCTGATGAGCCCAGATCGGTACAGGGATATGCCTGCTGTGGTGGCTTGTCTTGGTTGTCAACTGGGAACATCAAAACATCTGGGAACTTCAACTGGAGAGTTGTCTCCATCAGACTGTCTTGTAGGCATGACTGTGGGGTACTTCCTTCGTTGACAACTGATAGAAGAGGGTCTACCCACACTGGGGGGCAGTGCCATTCCTAGGGGGTAGCTGGGCCTGGATCGTATAAAGAAGGTAGCTGAGCAAACCAAAGAGAGCATGACAGCTAGCAGCCTTCCTCCATGTTCACTTCCTGCCCTCAGGGTCTTATCCTGGCTTCCCTTAAGAATGGACTGGAACCTGTAATCCGAATAAATCCCTTTCTCCCAAAATGCTACTGAGCAGTGTTTTACCCCAGCAACTGAGAAGCAAACTGGAACACTTGTTAAAGGAAAGGTATGGAAAGCCAAGGAAGCACCTGCTCACGGTCGCCTCTGGTGGCCAACTGGGATGAGACAGGGTCTTAAAGTCCTAACACTCTGTGACCTATGTCTGTCTGTCCAATCCTCCTCCCATTAAGGAAGCCAGAATAGCATCAAATACATCAGACACAGTCTTCTCACTGAGGCCACTGGGCATCTGGGATTTCATTGTAAAGTTTTGGAAAAGGTAAAAGAAAAGAAATTGTCGAACATGATTGGAACATGATTGGAATTCCTCGTCTTTTGGAATGGAATCAACCAGTTCTAGAGAACTAGTTAGCCGGCTAGTGACTTACCGTGGCCTAAGGGTCAAAGGATAAAGGTATCCTGAGGGGACTGAAGGGTAGTCTTGGCCTGGGCTGGAAACTGTGGACCTAATTCATAGAGTTAGAGTTCAGGGAGGATGGAGAGGGGCAGAATCTCACAGAGGGTAGGTAAGACCATCTTCCAGCATCTGGTGAGAGTGGGGAATTTGTCCCACAGATGGACACATCTGTGGCCACCATTCTCCCTACACAGCCTTCCAAAGACATAATGTAGGATTACTTGGGTATATCCAGCCCAGAGATTGAAGAATGAAGATTTAAATGGGAGAGGTTCCATCCCTGCTAACTGCCTACAGTTACATACCAAACACCAGAGGTTTCTTATATTAGAAGATGCTGTCAACTCAATTCCCTTCTCTAGGGTTCCCTCCATGTGTATCTCTAGAATTTAATTCACAAACCAATGTCCCCATCCCTTCTGCTGCATGGTGCCACCATACCTGAGACAACATTGTCAGCTTCTGAAAAGCCTTTCTTGAGATCTCCTTTCTCAATTTTTATCTCAGAGCCATAAAAGGAGTTGTTGTTTATAGCATCCTGAGGGTCAGAAAAGAAGCTTCAATAGCATGGCTTTCCAGGGAGGAAGATGATTCTGACCAGGAAGAGAGGACCTTTCTGAATTACTGCCCCTCCCCCCTCACAGATGTGCCGCTATGAGTTCTTTCATTCCCCAAAGCATGCGTTACTGGAGCTCAGGGAATCATGTTCTGTCCATCTCCTCCGTGGGAGAGGGACAGCTTTGAGACTTCTGGAAAAGCAGAGAATCCCAAAGGGAATCAACTGCCGCTGAAATGTGGGGCCTGAAATGCTCAGCTTGGTCATTAGTGGACTTAACCTAGGATGAAATGTAAGCCTTCCCGGAGCCTTTACTTTAGGGCTGGAAGGAATTCTAAAATCTACTTAGGGATGATCCTTATCTTATGGTAGGGTTACAACCCAGTAAATCTATTATACTGAAAATATCATACGCTAATGATTCAATGTACTAAACATACAGAATGAATGACATAGCTTCAACTAACTGACCTCAAACAAACTCAGAAAAACCTATATTATCATACAGTTGGACAACACTATCTAGCACGAGCCCTATTTCCAAATGCAATCTTGGATATAATATAGGATTTAAGTACTGTATTTGAAGTAAGAATCTGGGTGTTTGCAGACTATGCCTGTATGCCTTTGTTAATATGAGGACTCAAAGTCATGTAAACAGAACCAAGGGAAGCTGGTGTCAACCTTAGTCAAATCTCTATGTGCTACTCAAGTTGAAGGCTTTTCCCAGAGGATCCTCCAAAGGAACCATTGGGTACAGGAGCTCACTCTACAGGAGCGGACCACGTCTCAGATACCTGGATTGTGATAATGGCTGGAAGATCTTCATAGGTGATTTTCACCCCTCTCGCAGCTCTCTGTGCGTGTTCTGGGGTGTCAGCGACCACAGCACCAATGATGTGCCCAACACAAGTAACCTAGGAGCAGAGACAAGCTGTTAAAGATCATGAAGTTCATCAGGAAGCAAAGCTTTATGGGTATTCTGAAAAGCCAAGGGCTGGCCCCACCCTTTGGTCAATGCACATTTTAGGGATGCTCTCAGGCCTTTCTATCTCCTGACCTTACTACCTGAGGCCATGAGCCTCCTCATAAGAACTTAGAATCAATGTGACAGGAAGAGGACATAGAGATCACTGGCACCAGAATAGAAAATGTTGAGCTCAATGCCCAATTTTTGTATTTTCAATCTGGTAGCTTATTGCGAAGTTGCACAGGATAGAATAGACAGTGGTTCTTCTTGTCTGCTATGAGCCAAACAGGAGGCATGGGCTTGTTTCTCATCTTCAGTCTTCCCACCAGACCACTTTCCATCTCAAAGACACATTCATGTCTCATAACTTCATCTAGATCAGTAGTTCTCAACCTGTGGGTGGCGATCCCTTTGGGGGGTCACACATCAGATATCCTGAATATCAGATATTTATTCTCTGATTCATAACAGTAGTAAAATTATAGTTATGAAGCAGAAATGAAATAAGTTCATAGCTGGGGTCACCACAACTTGCAAAACTGTATTAATGGGTCACAGCGTCAGGATGGTTGAGAAACCTGCTCTTGATGCTCCAATGTTACACATCACAAAAAATGCTGGTTTAGACACGATGACCCCTGTTCTCTAATTTCTAGTGATTGTTGCTTCCTTTTATTAAGCCACTTCCTTAAAACTGTGTTTGTGTGTGTGTGCTATGTGCATGCGCATGTGCATGCATGTGCATATGCACATGCATGTTGTGTTAGATGTGTTTGTAGATGCTCATGTGTATATCTATGCACATGCCTGTGAAGGTCAGCATCTCTCACTGAATCTGGAGTTCAGTGATTGGCTAAACTGACTAACCAATGAGCTTTAGGAGTCTGCCTTCTAGAGTATACATGGTATGCCATAACAGCTCATATTTTGCATTGGTTCTGGGGATATAAACTCAGGTCTTCATGTTTGGGCAACAGCACAAAAAAACACTGAGCCATCTTCTATAGAAGTCAAAATGTATCTTCCTTGGGGATAATTTTAATCATATACTTACCACAAAATACATGGAAAAAAACAATTATACCACTTATCATATTAAAATGCAAGGTTTCCAACAGCACCAACCAATGCTCAGCATGCAAGCCTTTGGGGGTTGTCTCTGAAGGGTCAGTAAGTATTGGTGAGACTGCTCCTACAGTGCTGGCTGCTTGTAGCCAATTGATTCTTCATAAATAAGATACTAGCGACGCTCTTGGGATTCTAGACATTGATAAACTAATTTGCTCTTCTACCAGACGCTATAAATTTCCTCCACCAATGCTGTAGGAGTCCTTGTGTTTGCAGGGTTTTGTTCTTTGCTTCACCCCTCACATTAATATTTTAAAAATGCCATTAGCCTTCAGGAACACCTACTCAAATCTAATTTGCAACATTTAGTCAGTATTGGAATTATAAAATGACCATCTGGGAACTGTGAACAATTTGTAGCAACCATCTTCGGGGCTCAGAGGCTCAGTTATTCCAGGTTTTCATACAGTTGAAATCAATAAATAAACTGTCATAGAGGTAGGCTGTCTCACCTAGTGGTGGGCTTATGATCCCATTTCTAGTTAGTTCATTTAATGTATTCTTTCTTTCAGTAAAGGTACTTAATGCTATACCTTATAATCCTGGTTGTTAACTCACATACAGTCACCAACCTTGTTCTCCTGCCATTTTGGCAAGGAGTCTCCTATTATGCAAAAACAGCAGTCATCAATTAAACAATCAAAGAACATATTCTGTCCCTTGTGGATTATTCCAAATACTGGCCAAATTACATGACGGCAGCATACATGCAGGATTAGGAATTTGGAACAATCAGCACAAACTGAGAGAGAGAGATTTATTCCAGTTATTTCTGAGGACACCTCCAACATACCTCATCCTTCGCAAAGACAGTTTCATCGTTGAAAAGGCCGGTTGCGTTACTACTAGGGACATCCTCTGCGGTGAGGAAGCAAACAAACCCTGGCACCTTCTTGGCTTCTGAAGTGTCGATGGACCTGGAGAATGAGCAGAGTGCAGGGCCAGGTCAGCAAGAGAGGTAGGAGTTACTTCACCTGGCTTGGATAGCCTGTCTCATTAATGGTCTTCCCTCGACCAACATTTTTTCTCATCTCTGTCCTCTACACAGTTAGATCCTAGCTCATTTCTATTCTGTTCTGAAAATGGTGATTGAATACCTTCCAGGGAAGGGCCATTGTGCTAACTGCTGCTGGGATTACAGGATGGATAAGATGGCCCTTGTCTCCACAGATCAGATGCCAGCTCCTGTCTGGACTTCAAGTGCAGGGAGCCATATCTAAGAGAGCAGCAACCCTGGGGAGCTCTGGTTAGAATTTATCTCACTGGAACCAGCACTTCAAGGCCTTTGCTATGCCATGGATATAGTGGCCCTGAACATCTGCTCACAGACCATTTTCTCTTAATAGTGCTCGGACAATGTAGCAGAGCGTCCTAGACACAGTGAGGCAATCTGGACCTAAGGAGAAGGATGCTGGAGTTGACCAAGTCTACTTGATCAGAGCAGAGGCAGCTCAGGGAAAGTTCTAGAAAAGTGCCTTGAAAGATTAGTTTTCTAAGCAGTTAATCCTGACTTTTAAAGAGAGAGAGAGTAATTACTATTATCCCAATATTCCAGTTAAGGAAGTGAAAGTTTGAGAGAGTCAAGTACCTTGTTCAAAGTCACCACCCAGTTAGCAACATATCTGGGATCAGAGCCAAGGAAGGTGATGAGGTCCCCAGTCAGTGAAGCTTCTGCCCTTCCAACCCACCCATTCTCACACTGATAGGGTAGAGGCTGCTGGAGCACAGACAATATGTCATGGCACTGTTAACATGGGCTCAAGGCAAGGGCCAAGCCAAAGGATTCACCTGTAATCATGACAATCATGACGACAGAAACTAACTCCCAGACTGCCTGCCCTCTTACTCTCTTGCTCTCTTGGTCTCCCATGAGAACTTCAGGCGCCATGCCAGAACCCTTCCTGTTGCTCTCTGATGGGTCTGAGAGGACTTCCGGTCTCTATTCTAGGATGGGAGCCTCCCTCTGGGGGCCTCGTTCTCTTGGAATCTCCAGCTCCTACAAAACATGCTTCTCATTGACTCCTGGGGAAGCAACACTCACGTGATTTTAGCATGCGCCCGGGTGCTGGTGACCAGCCTGAGAGAGAGCTCATTCTCATAGCGGGGAATGTCATCACAGTACACGGCCTCCCCCGATGCCTGCATGTTTGCCGCCAGGTGAGGCAGGGGCCGGCCCACCATGTCCTCCTCAGACTGATCCTTTGGCACCTCCTGAAACAATACGGTTTCTAGTCAGCTTCTAGTTGGTTTCTAGAGCTTCTGAAGACACTGTTTCTCTATAGGCCTAGGGGATATCAGGAACCAGGAAAGGCCAGATAGCTCTCAGGGTAAAGGACAATAACGGGCACGTAGGTACTCACTGACAGGGTAGTCATAGTGTAAATATATCAATAAACAACAAAAGAGCCTAAATATGCGTTAGCTGTGAACTGGGTTAAATTCATACAACAGAGTAATATACGGCAATTCAAATATACTTTTGAAGAATTTAAAGCAGAAGAAAGGGCTTATTTTAAGCATAAAAATCCTATATGTGTATATTGACTGTTTCTATACAAAATAGCACACGCATGCTTAGGAAAAAATAGAAATAAAACAAAAATATATGAACTCTCCTTGTTGGTGAGATTATTTTGGGTGACTTTTCCCATTTATACTTCCTATATTTCCCATAATGTTTTAATAATTTTATAATCAATTTCTACTTTAGTCATTTTCAGAGTAGTAAAGGGTCTAATACCTACTGAGAATTTTTATGTGCCATGGACCTCTAGGCAGCTTAATTTAATTTTTCAGCACTAGAGATGGACCCAAGAGCTTACTCAGCTCCACCACAGAGTTGCGTGCCCAGCAAACACACGTCTATCCTTCCGTGTTCTGTGAATCGAGTTTGCCATTATCTGCATGTGTAGGAGGGTCTAATTAACTTGCCCAAGTAGCATAGAGGTGGTTTGCCCAAGGTCATGGAGTAAAGAAAGAGCAACATTTATATTCTGATCAGACAGCCATGCCTTAGAGCTAGCTCATCTATGGGCCACCAACTCAGGGCTCAGCAAACTGCAGCCAGCGCTTGGTTCTATAAATACTTACTTAGCTTGGCACAGTTATTTTTGGATGTTTTGTTCTGTTTCATTTTCAGAGACAGAGTCTCCTGTATACTGGACCATGTGGCTGAAGACAGACCATGTGGTATGCTCCTCCACAGATGTTTTATGGAGTGCCAGGGCCTGAACCCAGGGCTTCCTGCATAAGCCCGCACTCTTATCATCTGAGCTATCCCCCCAGTTATACATTTACAGCTGTTTTGTGCTACAGCGGCAGGATTTAGACATTGCGATGCACTGTATGGCTCACAAACTCTCAAATGCTGACAGGATATGTGCCGGCCTTTTACCTAGAAGATGTATGCATCTTCAAGAACACTGTTGGATTGGCACAATAGGGGCCAGGAAAGACAAAATAGATTTTTCTTTTCCCTGTGGAACAGACACAGTTAGGCATCCAGTCCCAAGAGAGAAATGGAGGCCATCAAGGGCAGGACAGCTGCACTGACAGCAGTGTGACTCTGATGTCCTTCCCTGGATGTTCATGCATCGTGTCCGTGCCACTCAAGTCAGTCCTTTGCCAAAGCTCAACCAGGAGACATCATATGTGGCTGCACAGCCCTGTTAATAGACACACTGTGTGTACTCACTTGGAAAAGCTGGACATTAGCTGGAGGGTCCTTCTGAAAGAGCAGGGTGGCACTGGCAAAGGTGGGGTCCAGTTTACCACACATCTGCGGAATGAGATAACAGGGGATGCTGAGATCAGATCCTGTCGTTTTCCTCCTTCTATCCACAAGTAATGAAAGTGATGAGTCGTCCTCCATCCCCTCATCCCCTCATCCCCTCATCCCCTCATCCCCCATCCCCCCTTCCCCCCCTCCCCCCATCCCCCCATCCCCTCATTCCCCATTCTCTCATCCCCTCATCCCCTCATCCCCTCATCCTCTCATCCCCTCATCCCCTCATCCTCTCATCCTCTCATCCCCTCATCCCCTCATCCCCTCATCCCCTCATCCCCTCATCCCCTCACCCTACAGTTTCGAGAACAGTGCTGGATCTGTCTTAAACTTTAAATGAGAGCTCTTAGGACTCGGTACTCAATAACTATGCCAACTACATTTACAGCCACCTTGATCCTGTACCTTAATGCTTAGTCCTTTCTCCCTGGCTTCCCATCCTTCCACATTTATGCAAGCCATTCTCTTTGTTGGAATACCACCTTACCCCCAGCCTTCCTTAAGTCTTCCTTATTCTCCTTTATTCTGGAAATACTTAATGATATGGAAGATGGTCACAATGTAACCTCCAGGAGAGCGTCCTGGTAGAAACCCCTTACTCAGCATGATTCCAGATCTACCTACAAAGTGATGTACGCAGGCCCAGACAGACATCACTAGATGAAGTGGTGGCACTGACCCCGCGCTGTCCTGACCCCTGCTCCTTTACTCTCAGATGTTGAGAGCAGAGAAGAAACTTTGACACACAGACCAGCCTCCTGAGTCCCCGGATATTGTGCTGAAGACACTCGGCTGCACACTCACATCCTCAAGGTCTGCTCTGCCCAGCTTCTGGAGCACTGTCAGGTAGAACTTGAAGAAGAAGCTGAGGGTGAGGGTGCGCCGGAATTCCACCATACCACCAGGGGCGTCGGGGGCCAGGTGCAGCTCCTCTGCCAAGCCGGCACACACGTTCTGCAGCAGCTCCTCATTCCAGGACCTGGAAGAGGGCAGAAGAGGGCTTGCTCCCTCCCACCATCTCCATCACTCAGTGTGTCTGAGAGACCTGGGCTCGGGCTTTGGCTCACACGCCACAAACTGCAGAACCACAGGCAAACTGCTTGATCTTCTGGTGCCTTAGTCCCCTCATCTTTAAAAGCACACACAGTTTTCTTTCTATGCCAATAGATAGATTAGATAGATAGATAGATAGATAGATAGATAGATAGATAGATACATACATACATACATACATACATACATACATAGATACATACATACATACATAGATACATAGATATATAGATACATATAGATAGATACATAGATAGATATATAGATACATATATAAATACATAGACAGATAGATACATACATACATACATACATACATACATACATAGATACATAGATACATTAATTTTTGAGATTATAATAGAATTACATTTCTTCCTTCTGTTTACTCTCCCCAAACCTCTCATATAGACCTTCCCACCATCTTGCAAGTCATTACCCCCCATTTTTAATTGTTATTGCATGCACATATGTATGCACATTTGTATTCCTAAATATAGACTGTTCAGTTTATATAGTGCTACTTGTATATATTTTTAAACAGCCCCTCAAAAATGAGTAACTCTAGCTCCTCATAAAGTGCTAGGCAATGTCCTAAGTACTTGGTGTGAGTTGTTTGTTTTCATTTAATTAAGCATTAGCGTAGGGAGAAGTCTGATGCCCACTTTACCACTGAGAAAGTTTGGAATAGAGAGACTAAGTAATGCAGCTCCTCTGGTTGGTAGTGGGGCCAAGGAAGCAACTTTCAAGCTCAGCTCTATCTCTTGTGTGTGACCGTCGTAAGGATCATATAAGATAATGTCAGTGCCCAGCTGCTGCCTTGCAGTAGCCCTGGTCCTAGTAGGAAGGAATAGGATTGACCTTAAGAGTATGAGTATCAGTGGTAGTAGCAGTAATAATAGAAGAAGAAGAAGAAGAAGAAGAAGAAGAAGAAGAAGAAGAAGAAGAAGAAGAAGAAGAAGAAGAAGAAGAAGAAGGAGGAGGGGAGGAGGAGGAGGAGGAGGAGGAGGAGGAGGAGGAGGAGGAGGAGGAGGAGGAGGAGGAGGAGGAGGAGGAGAAATAGTGGTGGATGCCACCAACAACTGCAGCCATACTGCTAATGTCAGAGAGAGGCATGGTGGTAACCATAGTAACAGTAACACTAGGCATAGACGCAGCAATGTCGATAAGAATGATGCCAGAAATGTTGCTACGTGGACTTGGTGGCAGCAGTGGCAATTATACTACTATCTACCAGCAGGAATAGCAGCATCTGTGACAGCAGTGTAGTGGGAGCGACAGCGACGGCGGAAAGTAGCCACAGTTACAGTACCCGTAACTGCTAGCATCAATAGTATTAACGGTGCCCGTCGCTTGTAATGTGCTAGCTGCACTGGCAGTGGTGAGAGCAGTAGCAGCAGCAATGCTAACCGTAAAAGCAGGGTTACCGATGGTCACGTTCACTGTAACAGGCTTAGACAAGAGAGGCCAACAGCAGAAGCAGCAATAGTAGTAGAAGATACTACCACAGCAGAGACACTAGCCATACTGTGGTATTAGAATGAACAGCCACAGCTGTAAGACCAGTGGCGACAGTAGTCATGACCGCAGTATTAGAAGCATTGCTAGAAGGAGCAACAACAGAACCGCAGCAGAAGCAGCTGCAGCAATAGTTACACCCCAGGAGCCGGTGCAGCGGTGCAGCCAGCTTCCCGGTGCAGCCCATGCTTACTTCGATAGCTGCTTCGGAGTGGTCTTGAGGGCTGAGATAGTTCTGTCGGCCATCCCTCCAAAGCAAAGGGACAGTTCCTGCACTTCAATGGTCCCCGGTTTGAACAGGACTCTCATGCCACTAGTCACCTTGGCAATGTCATCTTCTCTCCTGGAGGCCTGCTTGAAGGCTGAGAAAAACTCTCCCTTTAAAAAAAATGGCTGGCATGAAACACAGGGCCGTGATCAGATGGCAGGGAGAAGACAGGGGAAGGATGTGAGTGTGCGTTAAAAACCAGTGGGGAGTTAGTCTCAGCGAAGATAAGCATCCTTAGACTACATTTTTAGAAGTTCCTGGTCACAATCTGGAATGGGTCAAGGCTTCCCTGCCAGTCAGGTAATTTGGGGGTAGGTGGTCTTTACAGAGCAAACAGCTGGAAGAAAAAAAGATGCCCCAACCACTAAAGCTCGCAGAGACACATTCTGGTGCCAATACCAGAATCCACTGGCCCCTCCAAGGACTTCAATGAAAACTCCTTGCACGCTGCCTCTCCATCTGGGATAGGGAGACGTGGTTATAGGCTGCGACACACCCTTGCCTGCGGCTCCCCAGATGGTGTATGCCTTCCCTCCCACCAGTACACTGCAGATTGAGACATCCTGCTTCCTGTAAACCTGCGTCCCTCTGTGAAACAAGTGCTGCTTTTTGTTCGAAACGCGTTTCTCTCCTGGGCTGAACCAGCTCTGTCTCTAGGAAGAGGGCGATAGTAAGAGTCACTTTCCAGAAAAGAACCATGCGACATCCTCCCTCTGCATTGTGCTGCTCTCGGGTTTGCGACCAACCTGGCCCTGCGTATTTCAATTAATGCTAAAGGCCCTTTGCTCTGAAGGAGCCACACAGACTCCCCAGGCGTGATTCTTGGTGCTGACATGACCTGGAGCATCTTGCTCAGAGCTTGAACTGTTCTAAAGCACACAGTGTTCCATGTGTGTCACCGGTTGTCAGGGTAATGGTGTCCTTTCTTGATAAAACTGTCTAGCTCACAGCATAAAGTCTCCTTCCTTTTGTCAAATGATAGCTTTTGTTAAAAACCACACCCGAGAAATAAAAGCCAGGCCTTGTGAATCCCGACTCTATCCCCTTTCCCCACTCAATTAAAAAAAAGAACTAGTGATTCGTGAAATTCAAAATTCC
Source organism: Rattus rattus (assembly GCF_011064425.1). Lineage (NCBI taxonomy): Eukaryota > Metazoa > Chordata > Mammalia > Rodentia > Muridae > Rattus > Rattus rattus. Next base: position 19,331,159 of record NC_046160.1, on the reverse strand, counting down.
GAGACTCGTTGCTCAAAATAGTCTATAAACACAATCTGGAAAATCATTAGGAGGCCGCCTCAGGGGCATAATTGCTCAGATTGAATTAGCATTCTCATTAAGGAGGTCAAAATCCATAGGCGCAAACATCGGCTATGCGCTCCCTGTAACCCGTAGTTACCCTGGCAGCTGCCTTGTCCGCCTCGCCCAGAACATTTTCGTGATATGTGGCTGTATTCTCAGTTGGTGGCTGCTGAGGGGAGAACTACACTGAGCCAAGCCACCCAAGGCGCCACATCTGCCCAAACAAATCAGAAAAGATGCTCATAGAGCCCAGGTCCAGCAGTGCCAGGCTAGAGCACATCCAAGGTCGGTGTGAGTTAGTTGTTTTACTCACAGTAGCCTTTTCACTCTGCATGCAGGACCTATACATGTCACCTTGGGAAGATAATATCACTGGCACGGGTCAGGAATAGCTAACAATCGGAGATGTTCTTGAACTGTGCTGAACTGTTGGTTGATTACCTCTATTGGCCCATTTCTACCAGGAACCGTGATGAAGCTCTGTCCTTCAGCCTTCCCTGTAGTCTGTATGGTACGTTATACTGTGCCAATGTAGGTTTTAGAGAGGTCATGGGGCCTCAGAAAGGTGAGACAAGGGGTTGGGGATTTAGCTCAGTGGTAGGCGCTTGCCTAGAAAGCGCAAGGCCCTGGGTTCAGTCCTCAACTCCGAAAAAAGAAAAAAAAAGAGAGAGAGAGAGAGAGAGAGAGAGAGAGAGAGAGAGAGAGAAAAGATGAGAGTCACTCTGGATCCCATGCCTGACTGCTGAGTTCCACAGTCCATGCCCTGCAAGTTCTTGTCCAGGAACGGCAGGATTCAAAAGCAAAGTCAGTGAAGAAGGACCCACGCATGTTAAAGTTGAAGGATATTGATATGGTTCTGAGACTGTCTTTGTGCTCCTTATCTGGAGTATGACACTGGTATAGTTTGGACAGAGCCTAGAGCAAACTCTGCTGTCTTACCTCCTTGCTATAGGGGATCTCGATGGACAGCAATATCTCCTCTGGCCTGAGCAGAGTCTTTCTGTAGCCAGGGAAGAAGGTATGATCCATCCGAACAGTTCTCCTGGTACCTATGGGCAGACAAGATGATGACAGCCACACGCAGATGAGACTGGGGGTACACTACGAGCAGGGGACAGTCCATCAGTGGGACAAGTTCCCCTTCATGCTCTCTGATACCACAGTCAATGGAAGCAGGTGGCAGAATTAGAACCAAGTCTCCTTCTGAGGTCTTCAAACAGTGTCTGCTGGTCAGTGTCTAACAATCATCTATTTGGAGGGAAGAAAGCTCGGGTCTGTAGTCTGTCATTCTATGGTATAAATAGACCCGCCATCGCCAAGGTCATGCAAAGCCACTGAGTGTGAAGTCGGAGTAAAGGCAAGAGAGATTTGTATCACTGTTCTCATCACCGTCTTCTGCCAGAGCTGATGAGGATTGTCCTTAATGAGCTGGCATCTGGGAACTCAGATTTCAGAAGGGTTCTTACAATTTGGGTAGCGTGGCATATGTAATAAGAAATCTTGGGTAGTGACTCTCTAGCACGTTTCTCTGGCAGACAATATTTCTCTCAGGGCCCTAGCACACTCTCAGGTGAGATAATCCAAATGGCCAGTCCAACTGTAAATCCCCTACTAAGACTATAGAAATCAATGTGGAGGTTTCAAAAGAATAAAGCTACCATATCTGGATACTATCCCTTCTGGACAAAACCCCAAAGGAATCTATGTCCCTAGATGCCCATGTTTAATGCTGTTCTATTCACAACAGCAAGGAAAAGGAATCAGCCTAGATATGTATCAATAGATGAGCAGTTAACAAAACTGTGACCCACAGAGTAAATGCAATTCTAATTGGCCAGAAGGAAAAATGAAATTATAAAATGTGCAAGAAAATGGATAGAGTTGGAAAATATCCTACCGAGTGAGGTAAACCAGACTCAGAAGGACAAATACTACAACTTCTCTCTCATCTGAAGCTCCTAGTTTCTAATATTTTCTATATGTACTTTGAATGGGTGACCATGGATAGAAGCCAGGAAACTAGGAAGGGACCCATGATGGGGGTCAAAAGGCTTTTAAGAGAAGATAACTGTAAAGTTTAAGTTGTATAAAGAGGGGAAATATTGGGGATAAAGGGGTACAGTGAGGACAGAATAGGGGACAGGAAGATAGAGGGGAGGCCCAACCAAACCTAGAGTGTGTGAAAATGTTGTAAGGAAACCTGCTATTTTGTATGCTAATTTTAAAAAATTGAATTTAAGAAAGAAGAAACAAAAAGCGAGACAATGCCTAACTCTCTCAGCCCCGCAACCTGGGTTGATCTCTCTGCAACTTCTGTGAATAAAAACCTTAAATCATTGGAGATCACTGAATTTGGGGCTTCGTTCTCTAGAAAAGGCCCCATGCAGTAAGACTTTCCTCCCCCAAGTCACTCTTTCTGGATCCCCGTCTCAGGCAGCTCACCTCTAGACACGAGAGTCAGCTTGGCTCCACTGGCCATGAACACAGGGTTGAGGTCAGAGATGGGGCTGGCAGTGATGATGTTCCCTCCGATGGACTGGTGAGGGCGAGCAGAGAGTGAGTGAGTGAGTGAGCTGCTCAGACCCCTCCTGCAGGGCAGGAGGTAAGAGCTGTGCTGGTAGGCACCCCCAAGGACCTGACTCCCCCAGCAGCCCAGGGAGTCATAGCCGTTCAAGGAAACACAAACCTAAAATCAAAACACTTGGGATGGGTTCTTAGCTCTGAAAAGCCCAGACGCCTCAGTAAACTGAAGGTAGCTCTTGTGAATCGTTTCCCCTTCCCCAACATATTTTTTTTTTCAGAAAGGATTGAGGTGAGTTATCACAAGGGGTCAATAAAATGAAATTCAAGATAAAGATCAAGGAAACAGGACAACGTTTAGATGAATAGTTGGCTCTTTTTGGATCTGAACTTCGTGGCAATTTGATAATAATCAGATCGACCGTTGTGTTACAGAACGGAAGAGGAAAGGTGGTTCGAGCTCAGAACAAAACACCTTCTCGGAAGCACGATTAGGGGAACTGGGAACAAGGTGTGTGTCGCTCTCTGTGTGTTTCTCTGTCTGAAACTAGAAGTAGCTCTGAAGGCTGACAGAATGGCCAACAAGTGGACCCTTCCCTCCTCTGGAAGGGGGCTCTGTACTTCTGGCTCTCCCCTAAACTCTGAGGGGGTCCATCCCCTCCCAGGTCCGGCTTCTCTCTAAGATATCTCTCATTCACATCCTGAGAACCTGGGCTAACTTGAGGAAGAGGGAGATAGGACACTGTCTCTCCAACCTCGAGGGAGGAGTCTGAGTGTTTCTCAGTTGTGCATGGGCCGTCTTCATGAGAAGTTCCCAGGGGCTTATCTCAAACGTGGCTGTTCATCCCTCCTCTCTGCCGCTGACCCAAGGACTCACCGCCACCGACTTGACCTGCTTGCCCGCAAACCAGCGCAGCTGCTCCATCACGCCTCTGAACACCTCTGTCTTTTGCTCTGGAAGTTTAGCAATCTCCTCCGCCAGGACACTTTCCACCAAGCTAAGGGGGCAAGAAGCTCCGAAGGAGATCCCTGGGGATGCGTGCAGGAAACAAAGTCACTCCTAGCTGGCAAGACCTTTCATAGGCTGCTTGCTCCTGCAAAACGGAGCCAGGCTGAAGCAAGACTTCTCTTTATAGGGCCCAGAGAAGCTACTTAATTAATGCTGCACGAGCCGGGACGATGCCTATACCTCTGGATTCCATAATCAACACACTTTCCTATAATCAGTGATTCTCAACCCAACAAAAACCACTCTGGAAGTGAAGTTCTGGCTTAAAAGGGGGAGGGGCGTTGGGGATTTGGCTCAGTGGTAGAGCGCTTGCCTAGCAAGCGCAAGGCCCTGGGTTCGGTCCCCAGCTCCGAAAAAAAAGAAAAGAAAAAAAAAGGGGGGGAGGGGCACACAAACACTCTCACAGCCACGTCTCTAGTTACATCCTCACATGATTAAATGTCTCATCAGGACCAACCAACACCAAGATTCTTACAGCCTCCTACGAGAGATGACCACGCATGCTCAGTGGAAGGAAGGTGATGAAGACTGCTCTTATTCAAACCACCCCTGCCCTGTACCAGGAGGGCTCCAGGGGACGAAGATGGCAGCCTTACCCTCAGGCCCATGCACCACTGAATTCAGTTCAGGGATCCAGGCTGGGCAGACGATCAGAGGAAATAGCATATTCTTAAATTTCATTTCAATGCCTTTGGGGATAAGAAACTTGGGTTAGAGAACTTAGTGGTTTCCCCCACATCGTGCATGGGACTAACGGCTTTGTTTAGCATCTCACTGAGCACCAGGAGGGAGCTCTAGATTAGGAAACAGAACAGGTGAGGAGGAACTAGGCCAGTCATAATCTCTGTCTTTCTCTATCAAAAACAAGTAAAAAGAAAAAAGAATTCAGAGTCACTACAATGCGTGAGTATTGTGTAGTGACATTAGAAATCACAAGATATTAAGGAATATCCAAAATTCTTCCAAACACTGTGCTCTAACTTACTTGATATTCCTAATAGCCCTGGGGGGGACTGTAGATTTCTGCTTATAGATGTGAAACTGAGGTGTGGGAATGTCTACCTTTAAAAATAAAATCATTTATATGTATGTGTGCACGTGTGCAGTGTAAGCGTGTGCATGTCACGTGTGCATGTTGTACATGTAATATCAGAGGGCAACTTTCAGAAGTTTGTTCTCTCCTTCCACCGTGGGTCCTGGAGATAGAACTTGGGCCATTATGCTGATGTAGCTAACATCTTTTCCCCACTAAACTATCTCACTAGCCACACATATTTTGCTCAAATCCACAGCTAGGAGAAATCACGTTTCAGTTTTGGACCCATAGTTAGGGGGAGGGTAAAATAGCAAAAACACCAAAGCCTTAAATTCAAGCAAGAGAAGACAATGAGATATAAAATGTCAAATCTCTCTTCCAACCTCCAGTATCACTGTCTGGGCTCCTCAAGGTGAGGAATCCTTACAGGGCTTCACCTTTTTTGCATTTAGCATCACTTTTAGACCCCATCCCTCTGAGACCAGGAGAGCTGTGAGGGAAGGAACTTTTTCTCTTAGATCTTTGTGTCCATAGCTCTTCCCAGAGATGGGGAGGGTCTCGGCTGGTACTCTGTGGATGTTCATGGAGAAAATCAGCAAGTATGAGGATCACACCTCTTATCCAAGCAGCCCTCTGAGAAGCTATTTCACTCCATACACAGTAACGGAAGACCAGGAACCTCTCTCAGGCAGGGATTGAACCAGGCCTCACTGACTTCCAAGCCAATGTCTTGGGAGTCCATGTGCACTGAGCTTCTCAGCGTGTTCCCTGAACACCCAAATACCCAATAAAGGAATGAGTAGTGAGCAGGGGGAAGCTCAGGGAGAGAGAGCAGGGACGGAAAGAGCCCGGCAGTACCCAAAGGTCTCCATGTAGTCTTACCTATCTCCGTGTTTCCCACCACCAGCTTGGCATCAGGGTGCTGAGCTTTCAGGTCAAGCAGCTCCCCCATAGTTGAAGCCTGGATCCAGGTCACACGTTCCCCTTCAAAACGCAGCTTCTTCCGGGAAGTGTCTTTCAGCCTCTGAGAAGTATAGTTCGCTTACTGTATGTCTCCTTCCTACCACCATTCCCCACAAGGAATCACTATTAAAGCTGCAACGGGGTCAACCTGTTTACGGACTTGTCTAATACTGAACTCAGAGCTCGCAGGCCAAGAGACAAAGTGAAGGGGTAGTTACATGCACTAAGGTGCTCTGCTGGCCCTGTTTAGTACATCATAGCACTCTTTGAAAGGAGCCCACGAGATCACCTGTGCATCCCTGTTAAGGCTGAAGACCAAGGAGATTATGGAACCTGCTAAAAGTCACCTGCTAGGAGGAACCCAAACCAGACATCTCAGGTTCTTGACACTGTCCCACAGTCTCCAGGAGGCACAGAGGACAAGGAATGGGAAACATCAGAGGTCAGGAGGACAAACATCCAAGAGCAAAGATCATGCAGAGGAGGGCTGCATGAGGGTGGATGATACTGGATGGTAAAAGAATCCCAGGTATCAAACTGATGGTGTCTTCAAGGGTTCCCAGTCATGCCAGTGACACTGATAATCTACCCTCCGACCTGTTGAACTTTTGAGGCAGGGTTCAGGAGCTTATATCCCCAAGAAGTATGAATCCCGGAGAAGAGGTTTGAATCTTTCCTTGCAATAAATATAAATGAACATAATTAAGTAGGCATGAGGTTGTGTCTCTAAGACAGAACCTCAAGCCGTGTTCACGTCCTTTCAACGCAGCAGCTCTGTTTTATGATTCCTTTAAAGAAGTAAGCTACCTGGAGAGAGGGAAATTTGGGGGTTGATGGGCTTCCACATAGAGATAGCCAGGAGGTCCAAATTGATACACAGTGCAATACAATAGTGTTTCACCATAAAGACCAATCTCTATTCCTGTGGGGGTTAAAGTCCATGAAGAACGTGGACATGGAGTCATGTTACTGCATGTATGACACAGGTAAGGGGGAGCAAGGGATGCTACTGGATAGGAGGGTCTTGCCTCCAAGGAATGTCAGGAAAAGGAAGGAGAACTAAGTTTAAATGTAAGACCAAAATCTAAGATGAAAATGTACAAAGTTCTCAGCAGCCATGTACACAAAATAGAACACGGAGCTCATGGAACAGATATTTGGCTAGACTTCTCCCCGCTATCACCTACCAGCAACTCTGGGGGGAAGATGGGCTCTTGGGTGGGATCTAAAGGTTTGAAATCCTCTGGGTTGAATAAAGAAGGTGAGAGAGAAATCTGCAAGGAAAGGGAACAACAGTTAAGTATCGGAGCTCGGGTTGACAGATCCAACTCTTCCTTCAGGTGAGCTCTTTCCCAGGTAGGGGGCCGTCTGGTCCTGGGAGAAGAAACAAGTCTTCTCTGCCAGAGAAGCCAGAGGTAATGAGCATCTTCATCACCTGAGCACCTTCATCACCTGAGCATCGCCACATCTCACTGATCCTTTTTCCACCACCACTTTCCAGGGAAAGAGCCTAGTAAGCCCCACCCATCCATCCCAGGTCTGAGGCTGCCCCCACTAGGCTTCCAGAAACCCCCATTACCGTTTGGTCTTTTGTCTGGTTCATACAGCAGTTTGGGTTGTTTCCACTCCCTCCACAGCACCCACCATCCTGAGAAGATGACACACATCCACATAAGAACATTTCCAGTTCCACAGAACCTAAGGAAAGTCCAGTACTCTTATCTACTGAAGCCCAGATCTGCTAATCCCAGCCTGCGTCAACGGGAGGAGCGCTGTCTCCACCCAGAGAGCCAGGTCCCAGCTGTGTGCTTGCTTCACTAACATGGATTAAGGAAGTCTTTGAGGCAAAGGGGAAATTTAACTTGCAAGAAAATACCTTCCACAAAAGTTAGGCTGTACTCTATCACAATGTATGTTTCTATCTGCTTTCCTTCTCTGCCTGTTTCCTTAAGAAGCCCCTAAGAGAAACATTCTTGCCACTTCTCACAAGACTCTCTTACCACTCTCACAAGAGGTGCTACTTTTAGACCAGCTGAGATGTATGGAACTTGGCTAGGATACTCTGTAGCTGGGGTCTTTGTCATGAATGTCCTGCCTCAGTACCTATCTCAAAGATGCATCCAGCCAGTGTGCCCAATGGCCTCTAGTGCTTACTATGCATTTCCCACAGGAAGCTAAACACTCCGCTCCTCACTGTGACTGTGCTCCTGAGAAAGAGCATGGGTCACCCCCTCACTTATGGGGAAGTGCTCGCTCAGACCTCTCAGGAGGTCTGTGATCAAGTACAGAAGAGATTGCTGCCTCCCTCAACTGAAGCAGCACATGGCGGGTAAATGGGTGTTCGCCTCCTCAAGAAGGCAGGAGACACTCCAAAATCATGAAGTTAATGCTAAGAAATAAATGTGGGGGGCTCAGTTTCCTAGGGTACTGGGTCCTGATGGAGTAAGCTGGGGCCAGGCTACCCTTCTGTGTGTGAGTCAGAAGAGACAATTTTCATGCTGGCCTTTCTCCAAAGAGGTAGAGACCTTTGCATGAAGACGCTCTTAGAAGGCCTTGGAGGTGAAAGGTGCGGCCTTTGAGAACTATGAGCAAGAGAAACCCTTGCCAGTTCATACCCCATGGAGCTCTGTGTGCAGAGCCCTCTGGCTCCTCAGCTGTGTTCCTGCATACCAGACTCGTTCTGTGTATTCCAGACACACACACCCTCTCCCATCATGCCCTTCTCTATGCTTAGACAGGAAGAGTGAGCCCTTAAAATCTCTTTCCAGCTTTCTTCTTGGAGAAGGGGTAATGAGGTTGCATTCTCAGACTTTCTGGAAGGGAGAAGGATTTTCATACAGTAAAGCATCGCCTTGGTCACCTGTCCTTCCTGAGGAAGAACACATATTACATAAGCAACTTTTTCCAGACAATGTGTTGCAACATTTTACTACTTGGAAACTTTTCCTTGCTAATTCATTGGTATATTTAGGCCTTAAATTACTGTGATGTAGAATGAGTCACCCAGAGTCTCCTGAGGCTGACTTTTCTGTCCACACCCTCCCATGCTCTGTTTTATGAGGCAAGCAAGAAGATACTGACTAAAATACCCAAAGCACCAAGAGAGAGAAATTCTACCAACTTAGAATTCTGAAAGCTTTTTAGACTCATATTTAAAAGTTAAACAAGCAAACAAAAATAAAGGTCACAGTGAATCGCACATGCGACCTCAGTGATTAGGACGCAGAGGCAGGAGAATGGGTACAAGTCAGAAGCCAAGTGGGAGGTCATAGGTACAACGGCCCAATCAAGAAGAGATAAAAACCCTTTATCTGGATCATGGTGGCGCATGCTTTAATCTCAGCATCCAGAGGCAAAGCCAAACAGACCTCTGTGAGTTCAAGGCCAGCCTTGTCAATAGAGTGAGTACCAGGACAAGCCAGGGCTACACAGAGAGATCCTGTCTCAAAACCCTACCCCCAAAACAAAACTTAGAAAGCCTCAATGTGTATGTAGATAACAGCAAGGCATCAGAAGGAAAATATTGCACGATAAGTTTTTAAGTGTATTAAACTGAACAAAATAAAACAGAGAAGTGCAGGGACAATTACTTTCAATGGAGGTGGCAACACTTCACAAGAAATGGACAAATCCTGCAGACAGAGAGGTCAGTAAGGACGCAGCTGGGCCTGACCAGTTCTGTGGCATGTACTTGGAGAAACTGTGAAGTAACACGTGCAGAAGTACCTCAGCCCACTTTCCAGACAAGGAAAGTGCTATAGTATTAGTACGTTATTTGTCCTGAAGAGAACATTTTTCCCATTTAATGAGATTCATTTTCATTTTACAGGGAACAACCTTTCCTGAGGCCATCTTATTTACTCTTTATTGGGAATGTAGAGATCGAACCTCGGACTCAGACTCAATGTTTACAAAGGATTTTAAGTTAAGGTAAAGTCTGATTCAGAATAGCCTTAAAAGCCACATCCGGTCTGTCTTTATTTCTGTATGTATGCATGTATGTATGTATGCATGTATGTATGCATGTATGTATGTGTATATATGTGTTTATTTATTTATTTTGATGCATACTTCTCCATTAAGCATAAATGTTCATAATGAGAGTGTCTCATTACATCTCCATTTTTCACTGCTTCAGCAACAGGCAAAACCAAAAGCTATGAAACAAAGACTAAGAGAGATTGTTGAAGCTGAGGTCGTGTTGCTAGGATCGTGAAGGCTGAAGGCATCGTGGAAATGGTATGTAATACGCTACCTGACTGGAGTATTCCTTTCTGGAATTCCAGGTGCTTAAGGTAAGAGGTTACGCACGGCCCTGCTTTCCAGGAAGCAGCCATGATGGAATTAGTCTAGAGGTTTTTTCCTAAGCCTCCATTATTATCCACCTAATGTTTATTATTCCATAGTCATCGCCTTCCCTTCACTTTGATCTGAGTAATCTGTATTTGTCCCTCAGATAGCCTGACTCAAAGCTTATTGCTTTCATTGATTTTTTTTTTAAGAACTAGATTTTGTTTTGTTGATTTTCCTCTACGGAATTCCTGGTTTTGG